>NC_079218.1:6202959-6241431 GCF_029633865.1 Lampris incognitus
AAATGAGTTCCAGCTAGGTTTAGTGGAGGGCTTTAGCGCTAGGCGAGGCTGAGCCCGCGGCGCAGCCAGAACAGGTTGAGTTTCAAAGGGGCTTATCTGGGGAATTAGGCGGGCCTTTGGAGTTTGAGCGCGGCCTAATTCCTGGTGACCTTTCCCTGGCTCTGCTTTGACTTTCTGTGGTGATCAGCAAGTGCTCTAACAAGCTTTTCCGTCTGTGTGGCTGGGGATTACCGTGGAACAGCCGTGCCCTCCCCTGCACTCACAAGGAGCCATCTGTGGTGGAGAGAGAGAGAGACGGCGAGAGAGAGAGACGGCGAGAGAGAGAGAGAGAGACGGCGAGAGAGAGAGAGAGAGAGAGAGAGAGACCAGGCGATAGCCTGAAGGGGCATTGTCATGCCTGTCTGTGTGTTGGGGAGGATTCTGCGCTTGTCAGGGCTCCCTTTTGTGACAAATTGGTATGTTTTGTCCTGCTATTTCAAACCGCCAGGCACCGGCAACCCATTCAGCCTATTATCCGAGCGCTCACAGCCGTTTAAAAAAAAAAGGACTCCCTTTTTAAAGGGGGGGGGCTCTCTTTACGTTCTTTTAAGTACTTTTGGAATATCCATTTGATATTCACTTCACCTTTCCATCAGCGGAGGCGCTGGGATTATCAGCGCTCACGGGGAGAGCGTCGGGGTTTCGAGGTAAGTGCACACTTCCTTAAATCATTCTCTCTGCTCAACCCCCCACCCCACCATGGTGGCTCTGGCTACACGTGTGGATGTGTTCTTCCTCTTTTTTCAACTCGGGGTTGTATCATATTGCAGAGTAGCCCGCCGTGTGGCTCTTCGGATACTGCATTCCTGTGCACAGACGCACAACTTCTAACACACAACTTTTCTGGAAAAACAACGACAGAGCGAAGCATACGTCTTGAAGCGAGCAGGGCTGCAGAGTCCAACGTTCTGCATGGTCACATGTCATATGAAGCCCTAGTCAGATGTTGTATCTGACTCTTGATTTCCTCTTTAGAGATGATCTTTGTTTGGAAACCTGTTGCCGTGCCAACAGCTGGACTGATCACACTTAATCAAAGCGCTTCATAATTAATTGTTTGCATACTGAATGTCCCATCAGTTGGGATTAATGGTTTTAGGTTTTTGGTGAAGTGATTCAAATAGTTCAGTGCCTTTTGTATGAAGTCCATAGATAGCAAGGCTGGTTTTTCTTCATGAACCTGGTGGTTCACTTGCAGGTACAGAGGTGCGACGTGCAGCCTAACAACAGGCTGCGAGGGATCATACGTATTTAGCAGAGTCTTGTATCATGAGAAAACTTTTCATATTGTTGTTGTTTTTCCACTTCCTTCATTCATTCATTCATTCATTCATTCATTCATCTTCAGCCGCTTCTCCGGGGTTGGGTCGCGGTGGCAGCAAGCTAAGGAGGGCACTCCAGTCATCCCTCTCCCCAGCAACGCCCCCTAGCTCCTCCTCCTAGGGGATCCCAAGGCGTTCCCAGGCCAGATTGGACATGTAGTCCCTCCAGCGAATTCTGGGTCTACCCCAGGGTCTCCTCCCAGTTGCCTGTGCCCGGTAAACCTCCAAAGGAAGGCGCCCAGGAGGCATCCTAATCAGATGCCCGAACCACCTCAACTGGCTCCTTTTGATGCGAAGGGGCAGCGGCTCTACTCCGAGCTCCCTCCAGATGTCCGAGCTCCTCACCCTATCTATAAGGCTGAGCCCAGACACCCTACGGAGGAAACTCATTTCAGCCGCTTGTATCCGCGATCTCACCCTTTCGGTTCCTACCCAAAGCTCATGACCATAGGTGAGGGTTGGAACGAAGACTGACTGGTAAACTGAGAGCTTTGCCTTCCAGCTCAGCTCCCTCTTCACCACAACGGTCCGGTACAACATCCGCATTACTGCTGATGCTGCACCAACCCACCTGTCAATCTCCCGCTCCACCCTACCCTCACTCATGAACAAGACCCCGAGATACTTGAACTCCTTCACTTGAGGCAACAACTCATCCCCAACCCGGAGGGAGCAATCCGCCATTTTCCGGTAGAGAACCATGGCCTCAGACTTGGAGGTGCTGACTCTCATCCCGGCCATTTCACACTCGGCTGCAAACCGCCCCAGTGTGCGCTGGAGGTCACGTTCTGATGAAGCCAACAAAACCACATCATCTGCCAAGAGCAGATGATTCCATTCAAGGATTTATTAATGAGACGAGCTGAGGTGAACTTTGTGACATGTTCAGACCTCAATTTCATAATGGCGCCTCCTGTTGAAGGATTATCACCTCTGCGCCAGCTTTGTTAACATTCATGTTTTGGTACGTGGGATATTTTTACTCTCAGTTAAACTCGCCGAGCTCACGATACAAGGACCGATGGTGTGAGAATGGCAAACACAAGTTTTGCACGTGTTAAGAGATAGTAAGTGGTTTATTTATATAAAAAGTCATCGTACACGTTGGTATAAAACCTGTATTTTGACCTCTTGTGGAAGTTTTGTGAGACAAATTCTCAGTGATCAAGTCAAACCAGATCAATTCTGGTCTCTGGTTTCAAGTTAAAAGTATTAGTTCAAGTCATTTTGCTGCACACCTGTACATTCATCATGTACGTGTACAGCCTGTGTATACCAACCTGTATATTCACAACCTCTATATTTAATGTACAGGTGTACACTGTACATGTGGTTTGATTTCTAATGGAACAAAACTAGGAGCATTAGGGGGACATTAGGGGGGCGAGTGGGACCCAGCTGTGGATGCAGGGTCCCACTCGCCACATCACACGTGAGCATCCCAGTGATATAATTACACCGAACCGCGGCTGCTATGACATTTGTAACTAATCGTAGACATGATTCTACTGTTTCCCTCGTGTCAGTGTGCAGCTCGGTCCTGGACCCTCACTTTACAGGCAGTGTTGTTGTGCAGCTGAGTTGCTGCACTGAAGTCATCAGCTGGGTTCCTCACAGCACACGGGCCAGCAGTTACTTCACTAGCCAGCCAAGCAGTTACTTCACTAGCCAGCCAAGCAAGCAGTTACTTCACTAGCCAGCCATGCAGTTACTCCACTAGCCAGCCAAGCAGTTACTTCACTAGCCAACCAAGCAGTTACTTCACTAGCCAGCCAAGCAGTTACTTCACTAGCCAGCAAGCAATTACTTCACTAGCCAGCCAAGCAAGCAGTTACTTCACTAGCCAGCCATGCACTTACTTCACTAGCCAGCCAAGCAGCTACTTCACTAGCCAGCCAAGCAGTTACTTCACTAGCCAGCCAAGCAGCTACTTCACTAGCCAGCCAAGCAGTTACTTCACTAGCCAGCCAAGCAGTTACTTCACTAGCCAGCTAAGCAGCTACTTCATTAGCCAGCCAAGCAAGCAGCTACTTCACTAGCCAGCCAAGCAAGCAGTTACTTCACTAGCCAGCCAAGCAGCTACTTCACTAGCCAGCCAAGCAGTTACTTCACTAGCCAGCCAAGCAAGCAGTTACTTCACTAGCCAGCCAAGCAGCTACAGTTAGAGGATTGATATTTACATGTTATTTAAAGTGGCACCAGGTAACTTTTCTGCTTCGGCATATCATTAAATTCATTTTGGTTAAGGGCATCCAGGTAGCTATTCCGTTGCCTACCAACACGGGGGTTGCTGGTTCGAATCCCTGTGTTACCTCCGGCTTGGTCAGGCGTCCCTACAGACACAACTGGCCATGTCTGTGGATGGGAAGCCGGATCTGGGTATGTGTCCTGGTCCCTGCACTAGCGCCTCCTCTGGTCGGTCTGGGCACCTGTTCGGGGGGAGGGGGAACTGAGGGGAATAGCGTGATCCTCCCACGCGCTACATACCCCTGGTTAAACTCCTAAATGTCAGGGGAAAAGAAGCAGCTGGCGACTCCACATGTGGTAGTCTGCAGCCCTCCCCGGATCGGCAGATTGGGTGGGGCAGCGACCGGGGACAGCTAGGAAGAGCAGGGCAATTGGGGAGAAAATCCCCCCCCCCCCAAAAAAAGAAAACTTTATAAATAAAATGTTATTTGTATACACCTACATCACATGTAGTCTCAGAGGGTTTACAGTCACACTGCATTCAATGCAATTTACGACATCTGGCCTGAGACCAGCGAGTCAGATGAAGAAAAACTCCTTCGAAAAAAAAACTTACCTGGAAAAGATTTTGGAGAAACTGCTGGAAAAGCACCAAAGGGGAGGGATCACTCTTCTAGGATGGAGAGCCGTGCAGTAGGCACTGATATTATTACTCAATACATTCTGACTGTTAAGAGGAAACAATCACCGTTTTCAGCATTACCTCTATAATGTAGGGTTAAGACACAAATAGCGGTCATAGTACTCAACAGTCTTGTGTGTGTGTGAAATACCACAGAAATTGTGTGGAAAAGCGCCTGCCAATGATGTCACTGGAAGACGAACTGTGGATCACCGTATTTAGAATCAGAATCATTTGTGTGGCATTCCCTCCAACAGTTTTGTGTAGCGTCTTTATTCACTTTATTCTTGTAGAAGTTAGCCTGTTTCAATCAGGCCCGCTGAGAGCAGCGTCACAACAGGGAGTAAGGGTTGTCGTTTTCATTCACAGATTTTCTGCACAAATTTGGCGGTTTTAGGTACACACACACAGACACACACAACTGCTCATTATTTTGGCTGCAAATGGAGTTTTTATCTTACAACACGTATGTTTAGAGAGATAATGTGGGGAAATTGTGATTGTTTCCCTTTATAGAGTAACTGAACCCCAGTAGACCATTTTAATAAGTTGCCTCTGTGTTGATGACTTCCCTCCATTTGTTTTTGTTTTTGTTTTTTTGCCTTTGCATCCCTTTGCAAAGACTTGCTGGACACCAAACTTCTGGTACTGAAGAACATTCAATAGGTTGCACTGTACTGTACATTCCTTAAAGTGTTTTAGTTAGTTCACTGACTTCTACAGGTTAAAAACCACGGGAAGGTTAAAAACATGGCGTGCTGGTCTTGGCGCTCTGTGGTGTAAGCATAGCAGGGTAGACACAGCTGCAGACGTGTTTGGTTTAGGGGCTCTGCTGTCTAGCGCTGTCTGTCTGTCAATGCTGTAGATGTGCCGGCGCACCTAAATCACACAGAGCCATGATCAATGTCATTATCTGCAGCTGTGTTCACCCTGCTATGCTAACATCTCAGACTGCCAAGACCAGCCTGCCATGTTTTTAACCTTCACATGGTTTTTAACCTGCAGGTGTCAGCAAACGCACTAGATACACTTTAAGGACTGTACAGTGCAGTGCAACCTGTTGAACGTTGTTAAATGCTGGACATCTGGTGTCCAGCGAGTCCTTTCGCAGGGGTGGAAAGACAAAAATCAAACAAAACCATCAACACAGACGCCGCTAGCCGCCTGGGCAGCAAGGCCGTGGTCCCTGGCTTGGGTTCGTGGTAAAACTCTATCACGGGAGGATGGGCTGCTGTTTCACGTGTAGGGTCCCGGTAGTATTTTTGGGGGGGGGGGTTCCCCTTTTTCTCCCCAGTTGTATCCGGCCAATTACCCCGCTCTTCCGAGCCGTCCCGGTCGCTGCTCCACCCCCTCTGCCAATCCGGGGAGGGCTGCAGACTACCACATGCCTCCTCCCATACATGTGGAGTCGCCAGCCGCTTCTCTTCACCTGACAGTGAGGAGTTTCACCAGGGGGACGTAGCGCGTGGGAGGATCAGGTTATTCCCCCCAGTTCCCCCTTCCCCCGAACAGGTGCCCCGACCGACCAGAGGAGGTGCTAGTTGCAGCGACCAGGACACACACCCAGATCCGGCTTCCCACCCGCAGACACGGCCAATTATGTCCGTAGGGACGCCCGACCAAGCCGGAGGTAACATGGGGATTCGAACCGGCGATCACCACGTTGTTAGGCAATGGAGAAGACCGCTACGCTACCCAGACGCCCAGGGTGACAGTAGAGTTTTGCCAGGGGGCGGTGTAAGGGAAGCCCAGACCCGGCATGTCCCCTTTAAGACGTCTCCGTGCAGAGACAAGGCCGCACGGCATCATCATGCAGGAGGCGTCCAGGGATCCTCTCCTCCCTCTCCACAGCATTATCATAAAAAGTGATTTAGTACTGATTGATGCAAATGGCCCTCTGTTCTTTTTTATCATTAACGGGCCCTTCGCCGTGGCCACAGGCGGTGATTAAAGCTGTCATTTCCAGCTCCTCATTAAAGGAGAGCGGTGGGCCGTGGGAGGGATTCAGCGAGTGGGCTGTGAAGGAGGGGGGGAGAGAGAGAGAGCAGGAATAGGGATGGGCCCTCTTCCTCCTCAAGAAATGTTGTCTGGTTAAAATGCCTGTCTGTAAGGGGTGGGGGTGGGGGTGGTGGTGGGGGGGGGGCTACGAGTTCTTTGGTAAAAACCCATTTCAGTGGTGTCTTTTATGGTTGCCGTCTCGCGTTGTTGTGTTTTTTTCCAGAGGGTGTTCTTGCAGGAGTGAAAAACAAAAACGACTACAACGGCAGACGAGTTCGAGCCGAAGTCGAAGTCACTTTGCAGTTTAAATTAATTTTCACAGCTTGTGTGGAACAAGGGGGGAAAAAAAGTCATGACGCACATAGACAGTAAAAAAAAAAATCAATCCAACTGTTTTTTCATTTCTGCTTTGCTGCTGGCTGTAAATTTCAAACAGTACACTCAAGGAAAGTGAGACTTGGAAAAAAAAACAACAACCGCAAAACCCTCCAATAGTAAAGCGTGTCCGCCGCCACCCCGTGACCACCGGCAGACACCGCCACTGCGTTCGCCGTCTGATACCCCTGCACACTGCTGCACCCACGCACACATGCACCGCAGATGCACATGTGCACGAGCTTCGTGACTTCTAATGGCGTTGGGGGAGGCGGGGTGGGGGGGGGGTCTCTTGGCTCTAAGGCAGTGAGATGTGAAGCTCCAGCTGAGCTCTCCTCTGCAGGGACCTTCAACGCCACAGGGTCTTGGGGACCTGCGCTAATGGCCTAGGGAGCCCTTACTGCAATGTGCCCAGCAGGGGGCCGCCACACCCCCCCCCCCCACATCCCCCCCCCACATCCCCTTAATCTTTCAGTATGACTCAGTCTCCCTCTGATCACACGCTGGGAATACGGTCAGGGGGGTGCCCACGGCTTATAGCCAGTAGATCTGGGGGTTTGGGGATTGGGAAAGACAACGAGAAGGGGCGAAGATGTGTCTCCCTCATGGTAGGGGGAGTGGGGGGGGGGCACCAGGGCTTCAATCACAGACATCCCACGATCAATATAACGCTGTGGCAGAGGTTTCCTGGCCGTACATATACACTACCCACTCCTGCATGGAGGGAAATCCTAGCGGAGCTGCAAGACCCCCCGGCCCAGCGAATGTGGAGTAATAAACGTTCTGAGTGGGCGTTGCGACTTAAGAGTGATAAACATACATGGAGGGAAATTCATCATTTTTATTAGAAATCTGTCATTTTGGCAGAGAATTAAATTTCCTGGTTTGGACTAAAACAATAAGCGACGTAGCTACTACATACGTGCTGCCATGAGGCATGTGAATGTTTTACTGGTGACAGCTGCCAGGCTGGGGGGGTGGGGGGTGGGGGGGCATCTCCACAGACGTCTCCATCCTCTCAGGAACCACGAGACCAGATGAAGAAAGCCGAGTCCTATTAGGGCACCTCACAAACCACTACCCAGCGTTATAATTCTGTTTGTTTTACCGTCTGTATCTTAGGCGTCCGGGTGGCGTGGCGGTCTATTACGTCACCTACCAACTCGGGGATCACTGGTTCGAATCCCCGTGTTACCTCCGGCTTGGTCGGGCGTCCCTACAGATGTAGTTGGTCGTGTCTGAGGGTGGCAAGCCGGATATTGGTACGTGTCCTGGTCGCTGCACTAGCGCCTCCTCTGGTCGGTCGGGGCGCCTGTTCAGGGGGGGGGGATTAGGGGGAATAGCGTGATCCTCCCATGCGCTACGTCCCCCTGGCGAAACTCCTCACCCTCAGGTGAAAAGAAGCGGCTGGCGACTCCACATGTTTGCGAAGGCATGGATGTATTGTTGTAGAACTGGATACGCTCAGCCTTGCAGCCAATCTTTCCCAGTGGTCACTCGCGGTATTGCAGCGAAAAATCCCCTGCGGCCCAAAAAACATTTCCCCCATAGACCACCACTGTAAAAGAGACGCCTGTAAAGCTGCTGGCAGGACACCTGCAGCTGTAATCATGGTCAACTATTACTCTTTGTATTGTATATTTTTTAAGCCGTGCGGTTTTAATCTTTTTAAAATTCTGGAATGGTATAGACTGCTACGTTACCCGGACACAACATAATTATCTTTTAATCCTAAACTTAAGCACTGCCTAACGTTAACCCTAAACTTAACCTCTGTAACTGTCGAAGCCATCGCTGCTGCTCGAAAATGAACTTTTGCGTTTACGTTAGAAAACATTGTCACGGTGTTATTTGTACACCTCTCCGCTGAGACTGTGAATCTACACTACACCGAGACTGTGAATCTACACTACACCGAGACTATGAATCTACACTACACCGAGACTGTGAATCTACACTACACCGAGACTGTGTTTCTACACTACACCGAGACTGTGTTTCTACACTACACTGAGACTGCGAATCTACACTACACCGAGACTATGAATCTACACTACACCGAGACTGCGAATCTACACTACACCGAGACTGTGTTTCTACACTACACCGAGACTATGAATCTACACTACACTGAGACTATGAATCTACACTCCACCGAGACTATGAATCTACACTACACCGAGACTGTTTCTACACTCCACTGACACTGTGAATCTACACTACACTGAGACTATGAATCTACACTACACCGAGACTGTTTCTACACTCCACTGACACTGTGAATCTACACTACACTGAGACTATGAATCTACACTACACCGAGACTGTTTCTACACTCCACTGACACTGTGAATCTACACTACACTGAGACTATGAATCTACACTACACCGAAACTGTGTTTCTACACTACACCGAGACTGTGTTTCTACACTACACCGAGACTGTGAATCTACACTACACCGAGACTATGAATCTACACTACACCGAGACTGAATCTACACCACACTGAGATAGTGAATCTACACTACACTGACGCTGAATCGACACTACACCGAGACTGTGAATCTACACCACACTGAGATAGTGAATCTACACTACACTGACACTGTGAATCTACACCGCACTGAGATAGTGAATCTACACCACACTGAGATAGTGAATCTACACCACACTGAGATAGTGAATCTACACTACACTGACACTGTGAATCTACACCACACTGAGAGTGTGCATCTACACTACACTGAGACTGTGCATCTACACTACACTGAGACTGTGCATCTACACTACACTGAGAGTGTGCATCTACACTACACTGAGACTGTGAATCTACACTACACTGAGAGTGTGCATCTACACTACACCGAGACTGTGCATCTACACTACACTGAGAGTGTGCATCTACACTACACTGACACTGTGAATCTACACCACACTGAGAGTGTGCATCTACACTACACCGAGACTATGAATCTACACTACAGTGAGACTGTGAATCTACACCACACTGAGAGTGTGCATCTACACTACACCAAGACTATGAATCTACACTACACTGAGAGTGTGCATCTACACTACACTGAGACTGTGCATCTACACTACACTGAGACTGTGCATCTACACTACACTGAGAGTGTGCATCTACACTACACTGAGACTGTGAATCTACACTACACTGAGACTGTGCATCTACACTACACTGAGACTGTGCATCTACACTACACTGAGACTGTGCATCTACACTACACTGAGACTGTGCATCTACACTACACTGAGACTGTGCATCTACACTACACTGAGACTGTGCATCTACACTACACTGAGACTGTGCATCTACACTACACTGAGACTGTGAATCTACACTACACTGAGACTGTGCATCTATACTACACTGAGACTGTGCATCTACACTACACTGAGACTGCATCTACACTACACTGAGACTGTGCATCTACACTACACTGAGACTGTGAATCTACACTACACTGAGACTGCATCTACACTACACTGAGACTGTGAATCTACACTACAGTGAGACTGTGAATCTACACTACACTGAGACTGTGCATCTACACTACACTGAGACTGTGAATCTACACTACACTGAGACTGTGCATCTACACTACACTGAGACTGTGCATCTACACTACACTGAGACTGTGAATCTACACTACACTGAGACTGTGCATCTACACTACACTGAGACTGTGCATCTACACTACACTGAGACTGTGAATCTACACTACACTGAGACTGTGAATCTACACTACACTGAGACTGTGCATCTACACTACACTGAGACTGTATATCTACACTACACTGAGACTGTGAATCTACACTACACTGAGACTGTGCATCTACACTACACTGAGACTGTGAATCTACACTACACTGAGACTGTGCATCTACACTACACTGAGACTGTGAATCTACACTACACTGAGACTGTGCATCTATACTACACTGAGACTGTGCATCTACACTACACTGAGACTGTGCATCTACACTACACTGAGACTGTGCATCTACACTACACTGAGACTGAATCTACACTACACTGAGACTGTGCATCTACACTACACTGAGACTGTGAATCTACACTACAGTGAGACTGTGCATCTACACTACACTGAGAGTGTGCATCTACACTATACTGAAAGTGTGCATCAGTCCTCACTGGCTGACAAACCCAAAACCGTTGGTGGCAGAAAAAGCGGGTTGGCAATGTTTCGATCCATCAGGTCTTCAGTGTGCAGACCTTACTCCTTGGTTTTAGTCTTGCAGTTTTTGTCTTGTGCCTTAACATCCTCTTTTTGTCTGGACCTGTGCAGACTTGGTCCCCCTTCTGAAGAAATGGGGGTCGGATGAGGGGAAATCAACGATCGGACGGGATTTTTAACCTTTCCTTTGACCATCTGGCTGATCTCGGCGTAATGACTTGTGCCTTCCACTGCACCCCTCACACACACACACACACACACACACACGCACACAGAAAATGGGTTTCTGCTCCGTGCCGCCCGGTGGGAGTAAGCCATCAGGGGGAGGGTGGAATTATGGGGATTTTGATTTCTGACCTCCAGGGCCAATAAGAGCTTTTGGAGACTGTGACTTCTTCTGCTGTTATGAGCAGACTGTGCACTCCGGGCAGCACGTCGGCGGTGTGTCGGGAAACCTTGCAGAGGACGCGGCGAGGCCTCGCGTGCAGACTGCTGGTGAGACACATTAGCAGCAATTAGCCGGCAGATGAAAGCCCATTAATTTTTTGCCGGAGGCAAACAAGCACAAATATTTGATGGGAAATTACTGGCGATTTAAAGGCTTACGCTCATCAGTCTGGCGTGTCGGCGGTGGCGCACGTGTCGACTCTCTTCTTCGTGTTGACATCTTGTTGTTTGACTGTTGATGAATAAACGGTTCGAGCGCCTCCGTACCTTTCCCTCGTTTCTTCGGTCGTGACGGAATTGGACCTACATGCGTGTTGCGCGTTCGGGTTTTCCGGGACGCTCGGCGGTGCAGGCAGCAGGCTAATCGGGCTGCGCTCGGCGGTGAAAACACAAGACAGGCCACACTCGGCTACACCGGCGCCCCCACCACGCGCTTTCACTGCAAAACAATACTGACCCTTTGTAGACCCGGACGCCAGTCTTCTACCTGTGTTTATTGCCCATTAAATCAGACTTTATTTTTACAGCAAATGTTGCAGTAATTGCCTTTTTAAGAGCCCCGTGTAGGGGCATATGCATCACTGAAGGAAAACCACTGCGGCATTGTCTATCGAGGGCCTAATGGTGCAATTAATTCTGCGCCGTCTGTTCTGGAGATTTTCAAGGAAAATGGATTTTTTTTTCCTCTCCCCCACTTTACTCTCTAAACTGGTTTTAATGAAGAAGATAAAGTGGTTCTTTGGGTGTCTCGTAGGCTCCCAGCAGTCCGCTCATTTGACGTTATTCTAGTGTGTCTGAATGGGGCCGGCAGCCTGCCTCCTCCTTAGCTCCATGTTGACAGGCCAGCAGCTCCCTCCCAGGGCCAGTATAATGAGGAGCTATCTCTCTCCCAGGATGAGCGCTGGCTGAGGACAGGGGAGGGGCCATTACAGACTCGACGCCGACAATGCAGGGAACGGGGAAGGAGAGGGCCCAGGTATCCGTCTCCTTTTTAAATCCCCAAACCCAGCGTACCCTGGATGATGCCATATGTCAAGTCATGCCACACAGCCTCATACGCAGAAGGCTAAGCCCTCAAGGAGCCTCGACAGCTGACAGTGGCATTATTACCTTATGCATATGCCTGGAGGGCCTCGCTCCTTTGGGAGGCTCCGGCTGCAGACTCCGGTGCCCGCTAAGGGGAGGGGCTGACAGGGTTTTTATGACTATAGACACCGTCCCCGAGGACCACTCAGGAATAAATTAGCATGGCCACAGCCCTTCTGGCATAATGTGATTGGACTTGAGGGAAGCAGCCCTGCCCCTGGCCGCCGTCCCAGCGGACATGTATACTCACTGTTCCACCTTATCTTTGCCAAGCATTAAAATACTTGATTGCACCTCCGGGGCAAGCACCAAATCTGTCCTTTGTGTGCATTCATCTGGCCATCCACCCCGCCATCATAGATCATAAACTCTGCCACTAAACAATCCCGAAGCAGGATATTGTTTACACTGTTAATAAACACGGTAGCTGGCCTTGTAAAAGTTTTTTATTGGCTTCAGAGCCATTTGCCTCCTGTTTGTTTGGTGGCTGAACGCGATCCAAGACAGAGAGAGAAAGATGGGGGGTGGGGGTGGGGGGGGTTGCAGAGTGGCTTAGTGTAAGACTCTAAATCCCCAGCTAAAATACACAGCCCTCAGGTGGTGCAGCTTCTTAACCTCAGCCTGCCTGGTCTGATAAGAAATGTTCCTTTGTTGTGGGTACGAGAGCAGCACAGACTCGCCAAAGGCTGTTAAACCAAGCTCAGCCTAAGAGTTGTTAATCAGGAGATGTTTTTCCGCCCCGCGGTGCGTTAAGAACAGAGGAACGGCCGCTTTGGGCTCGGCAAGCGAAATGTTCAACAAGACTGAAAAAAAAAAAAACCAACAACAAAACACAAATCTCTCTATTTTTATTTGCGCTCTTATGGTAACATCCCAGGGTAGTTACCTAAGGGCAGCGTCATGCTTAGTTGGAACAAATCCACTCCCAGGCCCTCGCCGTCTGCGACCTCCACCCAATATTAAGAGAGATTGTTTCGCAGGAATTCGCGGCGGCCTATTCCAGCTGTTTTAAGTGAGCCGGGCTCCCAGCTGCCAGCGATTACGGCTGTTGATCGTGCTTTGTGCCTCGCCAACAGTTCCCATTTGATTAGCAATTATCTGCAACAAAAAAAAACCGCATAGGGAAACACAAGCACATAGGAGAGCTGTTACCCCAACCCGTGTTTCCATTAAGCGGAGTCCTGTCGGGGCAAGCAGGGGTTGCTCTGGTTCACCAAGGTACTCGGCGCGCTGGGCTTTGATTCCCCCCGTGCTGCCCAGATGTTGGGATCTGGCCTCATGCTGCCCCATATGGTTCCACTCACTCGCTGGGGGAGGAAAATAAATGGTTTGTTTTTCTATTGTGGTCCCACTCATTATGCACTTATAAAACCAGCTTTTGAAGATTAAAAACTTGTGCCTGCTTTGAGCCAGATATAAGAAGAAGCCAAGTTAGCCTGGAATGCTCGTGTGGGGGGGGGGGTTCGGGGGGGGGGGTTCCCCCCTTTCTCTTTCCTCATCTTTTTTCAATGTTCCGTCTTACCAGTCGCTGAACTGACAGGAACACACATCAGTACCGGCGCGCCACATGTCTCAGCCATGCCGGCGTTAGCTTTAGCGCCGCGTTTGGAGTCCGCGCCGCTCTTTAGTCTCTCGTGGCCTCCAACGCTACGGTGGAATTTCCGCGCGCTAGGCTTCTCCGCTGCCTCCGAACCGCCGCTTTCATCCGCCCGTGCGATTGACAGCGGCTTTGTTTTCGCTCTCCGCTGTCCGCAGCAGCTCCCTCCCGGCTCCCGCCGCTCCTCCGAACACCCGGGGAGAAGTGTTTGGTACTATGGGGTAGCAGGTGTTCCCGGCCTCCCCTGCGGTGACCTCTGCGGGGGGAGCTGTCTGTCAGCGGGGGGACGTGCCTGTGGCGAGGCCCGGGTCGCCCTTCTTACCGAGAGGGGTCACGCGCCATACACGCCATGAAAGGAAACGAGGGCCGGGAGGCGAGGGAGAGGAAGATTGACTAGCGGAGTCCTCCCCGCGGACGGGCGAGACGGCAGCCTCTTTTGGTGTTCTTACCTTGGATTCCTCTCAGTCCCCAACAATGAGCGCACATCTGGCGGCTCCTCCTCGGCTTGGTCACAGTTGTCCTTCACTTTTAAAAGAAGTAGCTCGGGGAAATAATGGCGTCCGGCGCTTTTCTTCGTCTCGTTGGACTGCGTCAACAAATGGCCGTGGGTGTATGGACATCTCAGTGGCGCCGTGCTGGCGGCGGCGCTGTGTAGACGCTGTGTAGCTCAGCAGAACACTACACAGGCCTGTGTTGGGGGGTGGGACATTTAGAGGGCTTTGGTGAATACCGCTGTTGTGTTGCTGATGGCAATCGCCTATAAATTTGCAGATGCGGGGGGCGTCCGGGCGGCGTCGCGGCCTATTCCGTTGCCTACCAACACGGGGATCGCCAGATCGAATCCCTGTCTCTACAGGACACAACTGGCCGTGTCTGCGGGTGGGAAGCCGGATGTGGGTTTGTGTCCTGGCCCCTCCTCCGGTCGGCCGGGGCGCCTGTTCGGGGGGGAGGGGGAGGAATGGCGTGATCCTCCCACGCGCTACGTCCCCCTGGCGAAGCTCCTCACTGTCAGGTGAAAAGAAGCGGCTGGCGACTCCACATGGTGGTAGTCTGCAGCCCTCCCCGGGATCGGCAGAGGGGGTGGAGCGGCGACCGGGGCGGCTCGGAAGAGCGGGGTAATTGGCCGGACACAACCGGGGAGGAAAAATGAATCCCCCAAAAAATTAATCGATTAATGAATTTGCAGATGCGAGTGGTACAGCAGCGGGCTCCTCGGCACAGCTTTGCCATCTCCCCGTCACGTTGTTTCTGGACGCCACGCCCGCGGCGCACGTCGCTCAGCCGCCCTGACGTCTCCTCTCTCAAATTAGAGCGAGGCGCCGAGAGGCGCCGCGTGTCTTCATTAAACGCCCCTTAATTGTCTTTGCGAGGAGCAATCTCGCCATCTCTCCGAGCGCCTCGGCTGGCAGACGGGCCACGCAACAGCACCGCTCAGCTGTCAAAACGTCAGCGGGCCCTCGGAAATGAAAGCCGCGCACGCCGGCGAGATGTTCGACACCGTGTACAAACACTCCAGATCACAGCCTTCCAGACAGGCCTGTCATAATCCGCTCTTAAGGAAATTAAAGTTTAGGTAAACAGAACTGTCATGAGCACCGTTCCTCCTCCAACTAGTTTTTTTTGGGGGGGTGGGGGGGGGCGTCTAATCTTTGAAGCACCACTGAATATAGGCACATTTCATTTGAGCCCAGCCCGTTTCTGCCAATGCCGGTGAAACACTGACGGCGAAGACCCCCCGGAGTGCTTACGCTGTCGAAAATGAAATGCAGGAAGTGGCATTGTTGGCCACCTGCAAAGTACAAACAGTGCTTTGGGGTCTCGCCTTGACGTGTGACAGAAGTGGGGGGGGGGGACCGAGTAAACCAAACGCCCTCTCCTTTCATGAACAGACAGCCAGGGTGACGTTACCCGGCCTGCGATGAGGCGTTACACAGTGGCCAGTCCACATCAAGACCTCAATGAAGCAACAATGGCTAACTTACCAAACTGTCAGTCTTGTTCGCTCCATTTCCTGTCTTGCGGCGTGCTCCGTCTGCGTTGGCCACCCTGTATCCTGCAGCTTAATAGACTGTAGAGGACTCGATTGGAATTGTGAATGTGCCCATCAGAATGCGTAACCTTGCCTCGCCCTAGGTATTTAACACAGGATGTCTGGCGGCGATGGTTTGGCCGAGGCATGTCAGGGACAAATGAAATTCTATTACTGGAGACATACCTCTATGTCTGTGGTCTGTGTGTGTGTCTGTGTGTGTGTGTCTGTGTGTGTGTTTGGGAGTGTGTTTGTGAGTGCACCTCCCAGCAATTCTTGCAGCTCCCTCAGTTTCCAGCCTTTGTCAGTCCGAGCAGGAGTGACATGCGGTGGCGTTCTTTGTTTGTCTTCTCGCGGGCAGGCGTTGCGTGTCTCTTTGTGTCCCTGTCATCAGTACAGTAAGTGCTGCAGAAGGGAGGGAAACGCCATAATAACAGTGGAGACACCGTTGTTTGTCGAGCTGGCTCTTGCTTTCTGGGCCAGGGCGCTGGTGGATTCGTGAGACTTGACGGCTTATCTGACAGGAGGGTAAAACGGGGACTCGGCCTCGACAGAACTAGCTCCACAAGTTGTTACCACTTCACATGCTGACGTGGTACATATATAAGTACACCATACATTACTCTTTAGTGTACATATCTACACTATATATACACTGTAAACCCTGCCGAGTGTGTTAAGTAGTGCTACGAAGCTTTATTATGAAGTTATTAATCACCCCCCTTCTATCAGTACAACTCGGTTCTGTTGAGTAATGCTCAGATTTGTTGGCAGATTGTGTTAGAGAAGCTCATATTTCCACACACAAGGTCGATTCATAGTGGAGCAAACCGTGGAGCCAACGAAGGAAACAATGGAGCTTAAATTTCCCTCTTGTTCCTCCTGAACCGGCAGCGTCTAATAGAAACGTTTTAGAGCCTTGCTGCAACACGAGGGCACGCGCCGCTAAGAAGTGCAGACCTGAACAGTCCATCAGCCGCGTGTTGTGACTCATCCTTCCAGCCTGCACCGGCAGTGCTGCAGCAGGCTAGGAGCATTTCCTAGCTTAGCTTATAATCATTAGCAAGTGCTTTTCATGCGTTAGTTCCTCTGCAAAATGTAGGGTACGTTTTTTATCTGGTTACCGTCGCTCCACGTGGCTCGGCTTTGACACTTTTATGGTTTCTAAGAAGCGAAATACTGAATCAGAAACGAGATGCTGGGGTGAGAGGGAAGTTGTCATTCGGCGCTATTAGCACTAACTAGCATTAGCATGCATGTTAGCATCAGCCTTCTTTAACTCTTCACTTGTAGTGTTGTTATGAAAAGTGTTAGTACTAGCATTAGCTTAGCATTGACTATTTCATCCACACGTGTGTTTTACAGCTACGTCAATGTTTAATAATAAAAAACTGGGGGGGGGGGGGCACCCGACTAACATGAATGTCAACCAGCAGTTTTGGATGACTTGGGAGAAAGGCGTATGTGACGGTGGAAACTGTACGTGATACAAAAACCAGACTCGCTTGCCTACTGTTGTCCAAGTGCGTTATTATGAAGCCCATGGCACTTCTAGGCAAGACACGCCCCGTGCAGAATTCAAGCGCTAGGATCGGCCAGATTGGCCAGTACTGGTTTTCCCGTTGGTTGGGTTGGTTAAGGTTAGGATTAGGGCGGGCTTGGGGTTAAGGTTAGCTAATCAGAGGCAGAGTAGGGACGGTTCTTCCTAGAATCCTAGCTCCTGGATGCTACGCGGGGCGTGTCTTGCCCAGAAGTGCCGGGGGATTCATATGTCGCGTCATGTTATACACTGGAATGTCAGCTAATGGGTTTGTGTTAATGTATAAACATATCTATAATTCATCACACACTCAGACTCACGACTCCTTTTTGATTTATTACTTTATTGATGATTAGAAATACGGCCTTCTTCCTGGTGTCGTACAGTGCCCCGTAGGCTTATGGCTGTGTCTGGTGGTAGGTTGTTCCCCGGGTTTTCTCCATGCACAGTCGCACAAAGGGGAAAGAGGGCACACCGAGTGCTTTGCTTTTAATGAGAATCGCATTGGACACATGTGTTCCCTCATCGTCTCGCTAAAGAGCTCGACTGCAGATGCTGAGGCTTCTGACAACCAAAACGACATCTGTGAACATCTGCTTCGGAAATTGAAACTGGCCTCGGAATGGAACATTGACTTTGTTTTCCGTCTTAGTGGACCAATTAGGGCTAACAGATTTACACAGCCAGATTAATCTGAAAACAATAACGGCATCGCCATTATTTCTCTTGTTTGATAGCGCTGCGGCTCCAGAATGCCCATTAGCATTACAGAATAGCAAGCACCCTGACCTCCACAACATCTTCACTCCATCTCCTCACTTCTCCCTCGGGACAGTTCTGCCTTTAATCTAGAGAACATACAAGGCTGTGTGTGTGTGTGTGTGTGTGTGTGTGTGTGTGTGTGTGTGTGTGTGTGCAACACACATGCTCAATCACTCCCTTGCCTCCTCCTTCACGGCATCCTTGCTACAGTTAATTAACAGTTATTAGTTTTAGCGCAGAGCACCGGATAAGATGTCACAAATCATCAAGTCTCTAGGTGCAGTTGCAGCAATTAAGAGCTCTGTCGCACCTTCCCTCTCCACAGCCATTTGGTACACATCCAGATTCCTTTTCAGACCTGAAAGCAGTAATCAAATCATTTCTACTCAGAGATTTAGTCGTCATTATTTCAAGCCCCTAACGATGCAAGGCCCCCCCAACACACTCCCCGCTCCCTGGCCCAGCTTTTATCTGGGAAAAAGTGAAAAGTCTATTTTCCCCAATGCTCCTATCACGGGGTAAACAACTTCACAGCCTTCCAACACGGATGAATTTGAAAATACGTCTTTTTTTTCCCCCTCTGTTTCTGCCTTCCATGCACACCAGGCAGAGTTTTGTCCCCCCCCCCTTTTTCTCCCCAATTGTACTTGGCCAATTACCCCACTCTTCCGAGCCGTCCCGGTCGCTACTCCACCCCCTCTGCCGATCCGGGGAGGGCTGCAGACTACCACATGCCTCCTTCCATAAATGTGGAGTCGCCAGCCGCTTCTTTTCACCTGACAGTGAGGAGTTTCACCAGGGGGACGTAGCGCGTGGGAGGATCACGCTATTCCCCCCAGTTCCCACCCTCTGAACAGGTGCCCCGACCGACCAGAGGAGGCGCTAGTGCAGCGACCAGGACACACCCACATCCGGCTTCCCACCCGCAGACACGGCCGATTGTGTCTGTAGGTACGCCCGACCAAGCCAGAGGTAACACAGGGATTCAAACCGGCGATTCCCGTGTTGGTAGGCAACGGAATAGACCGCCAAGCCACCCGGACGCCCCCCGGGCAGAGTTTTCGACCACCGAAAACATATCGACTGTTTGAGGACAATCCCTGAAATGAACAGTTTGGAGAGGCCGGTCTGCAGTTGTGGTGTGGACGGCTAAAACGGGAGCTTTTCCAAAATGCGAGCATGTGGTCGTCATGTGATCGGCGTGAAACTGCCGGCTGCAGCGGCCCGCACGTGCCCATCAAAAGAGACATCCGGGTTTTACTGCTGTTGCTATTTCAGTGTGGATGGCGAACTTGTCGATAATGATCCGAACATTGTCCACCCCTGGACAGGATTAGGACGGCTTGGGGACACGATGTGGGGCCATGTGTCTGATGACCAACGGGATGCCGTCCTCACATCGATACACAAATCTTCATTCCGTGCAAGACGCTGCCAAGTGCAACGTAAGGTGGTCCACAGGGCCCACGTGTCCGGGGTTACATGATCCAGCATCTACCCTGACGTCTCCCCCACTTGCGACAAACGCAAAAACAGTGACGCTCCCTTGAGCCGTGTGTCCCGGCTGTGCCCGGACTTACACAAGTTCTGGGAAGATATCTTTCGTACCCTATCTCAGATTTTAAAACAAAACTCGGACCCACACCCCCTTACGGCTCTGTTTGGCGTTGCTGATGGCGGTGACTCCCATCTGACCTCTGCGGAGCGCCGCATGGTGGCCTTTGCGGAGCGCCGCATGGTGGCCTTTGCGGAGCGCCGCATGGTGGCCTTTGCGGAGCGCCGCATGGTGGCCTTTGCTGTACTCTTGGCCAGACGCGCAATTTTGCTCAAATGGAAGGACGCTGCCCCGCCCACGCTTAGTCGGTGGCTTCGAGACATAATGTCCTGCCTCCAATTAGAGATGCTGCGATTCTCCGTCAGTGGCTCGGAGGAAAAACCTGGGAACCCTTTTTAACGTATTTTCTTAGACAATATCAGCATGATATGCGTTTTAACTCGGCCCCTGGCATGAAAACCAATACCGGACTCCATGGAAAATAGCCACGTTATTTACTTCTTTCTCCCAGACATTGTGCCGTAGAATTATTCCAGATAATGGGGGGCCGGGAGGGGGCTGTTTCACTACATCACTGTTACCACTGTTACCACTGTTACCACTGCCACAGGGTTTTGTTTGTTTCTGCTTGTTCCGTACATCGATGTGTAGCATTGTGGGGCACATGTGCCCAACCCTGTTCAGAACGATCCGAGCACGGCAGTGTGGACAGAAAACTTCAGGCCCGCTTTCGACATTAAAATGGCGTTTGGGATTTTCCCACATTAGTATGGACGTAGTCGGAGAGCCAGCCTGCCGCCCGTGTCTGAAGGTGACGATGTCCTTTTCCAGCGTGTCGCCAGGTTGTGCGTACGTGCACCCGCAGACAGGCCTGTGCATGTAGGCGTAGTATAGGGTAGGGAGGTGTGACAGATTAAAAGGGATGGAGCGGCAGATTAGCCGTGTTTAGCTCCCCATTTTAGCTCAAGGTGTTACTTTTCTGCTCTGATCAATTTGTCATCCCTCAATAAGGAAACTTAATTGCAGCCATCTGACGGAAAGGGACCTTGAGCGGTGTGCGCTTGTTTACTCCACTTATTTGTTGTTCTCCAGCTCTCTTATCCTTGCCACCGCTATTTTCCTCTGTTCCGTCACCAAGTACGGGGGCTTTTATTCGTATTTTTTTCTCCTGTAACCGACATTCTCTCCAGCCGCCTACATGCTCTTGGCCCTGAAGTGTCTGACTCCTAAGTGGTGCTCGCTGGTGACATAGGAGAGCCCTCCTGGAAGAACTCGAACATCTTGATAACTAACCTGCGTGAGAAACCCCAACGCCACCATTCTGCATCCCAGCACACTCACTGGGACGCAATGGTGCTGTCAGGCCAAATTGTGTCCTTTTTTTTTTTACATTTTAATAACCTTTATTGCGGGTGTCTCCCGCCTGCCGCCCAATGACTAGTGGAATAGGCCCCAGCATCACCGCGACCCTGACAGCAGGATAAGCGGTTAAGATAATGGATGGATGGATATTGCAAAATGTTGATATGTACAATTATAGCAGACTTGTACTCCACAAAATGGTGCAGTAAGAAAGGACTTTGAATAAATAATAATTACAAAACAAATCTACTAGCAATTATGAAAATGAGAAAACAACTCATACAAACAGAAAGAAGGCCAGATTGTGTCCGGGTTGCCAAATTGTGTCCGGGTGACGTCATCACAATGCAATCGTGATGGCTCGCATTCCTGACATTCCTCTCTCGCTGTAGTTCGTAGAGTCGTAATATTGCAGGCAAAAGCCGACTTGCAACTGATTATATGAGGATATGTTTTTCGAAAAGCACAAAAAAGAGCATACTTTTAGGCGAAAGTTCATCTACTGGTTGATCACCTTGTTAGCTAGCTAGCTAAAGTGATGTAGCATGGACGAGATTTTCAATAAAGATGTTCTATAAACCTATTATCCATTAAAATGAAATGTCCAGTATTTGCTATTATATGTGTTTGACATCAATGACAAGTTAGCTAGGTAGCTAGCAACCCAAAAAAGGGTCACGAAATGTTATTTTCGACTTTTCATGAACCGAGATTGCATTGCGGTGATGTCACCCAGACACATTTTGGCAGCCCGGACACCATTTGGCCTGACAGAGCCCACATAGTGGACCTGCTTTTATAATGATGTGGCTACAAAGATTAAGAGACCCGATAAAGGTCCAAAAAAGGCACAACAGCTGTTTTTTGTACTGGATGAGATGCATAACTTTGCAAGCACTGCATTCTGTCTTTTGTCGAATTTCACTCATCCCGGCATCACCTGAGAAGCGATGTGCATTTAACGAGTTTCAATATGGTAGCAATAAGCAGACGGATTTAAAAATCTGCAACACAGCTTTGTTACATTTGGTGGGGGTTAAAACTACATGACCCTTCTGTAGTCTGCCTGCAAAATTACTGGAACATATCTAAATGAATTGGTCATCCATCCATCCATCCATTTTCCAAGCCGCTTATCCTAATTAGGGTTGCAGAATGCTGGAGCCTATCCCAGCAGTCATAGGGCGGAAGGCGGGAGACACCCTGGACAGGCTGCCAGTCCATCACAGGGCCAACACACACACACACACACACACACACACACACACACACACACACACACACACACACACACACATTTAGTAAGTCCGGTTCACCTGACCTCCATGTCTTTGGACTGGGAGGAAACCGGAGCAGCGGGAGGAAACCCACACAGAGGAGAACATGCAAACTCCACACAGAGGACGACCCCCAAGGTTGGACTACCCCGGGGTTCAAACCCAGGACCTTCTTGCTGTGAGGCAACAGCACTAACCACTGCGTCACTGTGATCGTAGGAAATAAAAAGACTCGTGCCCAACTCATGCCCTAATATCCAGAAAGGGATAATGGTAAAAACATGTGCAAGCTGAATGAGCTGATGTAGGCCAGATAAACAAAGCGGATATACCTCATTTGAGCACTACATTTTGTTCTGTGCTACGTTAAGTTAGGGCAATTTTTTGTTGTTGCATATTTTCATGAAAAATACCAAATTCTTAGGTTGTTATTTGCATTATTCATTAGTTCAGTAGAATCAGTTGTTGTGCTGGTGAGTTAGTTATCTCTGTGTCACTAGAGCCATGCATTGCTGCATTCTGACAGTTCCTTTAGTGTTTTTAACTCGGGCTTACACATCTCCAACATTTCCTTTTTTAAACACTACAAAAGTGCACTTACAAAGGTATACATTTATCCTTTTTTATGTAAAAGCCTAAACACACACGGAACGCAGCACCGGCCTTTCGCTCGAGAGGGAGGCGAGTATCCCTCTCACGTCTCCTTGTCCGGATTCCTCCCCCTTGAAGGGGCCTTTGCTGTCAGGTGTCAGAGAAATAAATACGAGTGAACAGCTGGTAGGACTGACACGGAGCTGTCATTGATCGCCGGCCATGATTCATAGACGGGAAGGAGGACAGCGTGTGCTAGCGGGGAGACGCAGAGTTGTGGCTCCCTGTATGCCAGTGATGAGACTGGACGGGCTTTGCTGTTGTCTGTTATTTATTAAACAGCGGGGGAAGCAGCGACTGTTGAGATTCTGCGGCCTTCACTTCAGTGTGTGTGTGTGTGTGTGTCTGTGTTACGGGGTGGAAACAAAGGACAGCGTAGAGCAGGGGCCCCCAATAGGCGGCCCGCGGGCCACGTCCGGCCCGTGACGGGTTGATTTATGGTCCGCGAAAATTTTTGGAGAAATGCCAGAAGGAATAATTTTTCTTATTTCCCTACCAAAAAATAAATAAATAAATAATTTCTTAGTAAAAGTAAGACTAGTAATATATCGAAAAATAGATGAAAATCTCTGTTTAAATTATAATACCTGCAACGTATCGACACCGAAACAAAACTAACGAACAACATGCTGCTGGAGGTTGAGTGGCCCGTGGTTTTAAAAGTGGCCCGCTATGAACAGTAATTGGGGACCCCTGGTGTAGAGCTTAGCAGCCACATTAGCAGCCATGATAGGTCGCTGCTGAGAGCAGGCGGTAACCATGGATGTGTTACAGTAGAACTGGATACCGGGTCTAAAAATGGCGCCTGTTCATTCCCATGGGAACTGCTCGCCTGGTGCATACGCCGAAAAGGTTTCTGGCTTCCGGGTTACTTCCGGGTACATGGGGCCCACTGAACATGCGCAGTAGTGTTACTCTCGTCATGCCTCTAGGCTGTGAGAACGAGCGAGCCGCGTCCAGGATCCGGCGCTGCGCGTTCATGGATGCTATGCTAGCGGACTTCATGGATGCTATGCTAGCGGACTTCATGGATACATAATAACACTACTACAGGACTTGAAACCATGGATGTGTTTATACAAATGGCAAAAAACAGAGTCTAACAGGTGATCAATAAATGATTCGCAAAACCACCAACTCAGAATATCATGGCGAGTGAAAGAGAAGCTCAGCTTTGTGTCATTTATTCTCCTTCACCTTTGATTTGTGTTCGTCCCAACAGCGTTTGTTCACCCAGCAACGATCCTCGCTCCCGAGACACAACATGACCGCGCGTGGAGCGCTTGTACACAGCCGTGACGTCATGCAGAAAAAAAAGATTTTTCTGGGCTTTTGGAAATTTTTTAAGAACGGTTAAAACCCCATGGCTTAAAAATATACGATACAAAGAGTAATAGTTGACCATGATTATAGCTGCAGGTGTGCTGCCAACAGCTTTACAGGCGTCTCTTTTACAGTGGTGGTCTATGGGGGAAATGCTTTTTGGGCCGCAGGGGATTTTTTTTAGCTACAATACCGCGAGTGACCACTGGGGGAAAATTGGCTGCAAGGCTGAGCGGCAGCGCCGTATCCAGTTCTACTATAATTAGGGCCCTACCAAATTCACGGTACATTTCGCTCAATTTCACGGACCTAGTTTCTCGAAAATCACAGATTTCACGGATTCCATAAGAAAAATGCGACATTTCACGGCAATGATTAAATTACACTTTTTATTCACACAGGGCCTTAATAGCCCAGCCTACTGTACACAGCATAACCGTACTAGTGGTTGAATGTAAGCATTGAGCATCCTGCGACGGTGCTTGGCTTCATGCTCTGTCTCTGCGATGAAAATACTTGTCCATGTTTTGACACGGCCCTCTCCGCGTCCACAGAGTTCGTCGGGATTGACAGACAGCGCCACGCTACTTTAGCAAGATGTGGTAGCCTAGATTCGGAGGATTTCCAAAAAGCTAGCACTGGTAAAGTTGTGTCCACCTCTTGTGCGATGTGTTTGTAGTTCGGCAATTCCAGCCTACAGTTTTTGTCAAATCCAGGAATGTCCGTGCTGAGTGATTTTAAATCCACCGTCAAAATAAGTATTTGTGCAGGGTCAAAAATGCGCACTGCTTTCAGGAATTCGGCCGCTGGTTGTTTAAATCTACTTTGCGTAATGTTCTCGTTTGACTCGTCTCCGTAGCAGTAATACTGCCTGATCTTTCGTATCATGCCAGAAAACAAGTGATGAGCACTGGCATTTAAATCTGCACGCTCGGAGTGAATTTCATTCGCCTGTGCTTCTGCCCAAAAGAGCAAATCCATGACCCTGTTGTGCGCCTTGTGAATTAATACATGTCGAGATTCAAACCAAGTGATCAAGTCCATTAGCTTAGTGGCATTTTTGGAAATGAACTTGACCTCCTCATTCAGGTGAGGATCGTGTAAAAGATTTAACAGTTCGGTCAATGCCTGTGTTCGGGGTGTCAGTGCGAGCTCCTGTTCCACAAAATCTGCGTAAAAGTCCAGATGAGCTGCGTGATACTGTACAGCCCGAAACCACGAGTTCCATCTCGTAATCACTGGTTCAGGTGGAAGGGCAATTTTCCCCACCGTTTCCCCTGTCTTCTCTGCAATGCTTTCCCGATAGTGTAGTTTGCGACTGGGACAATGCTTAAACACTTTTTTGACGTAGCTCACTAACTTATCTACTCTAGGAAACTCAGCTCTCCACAACTCACTCACCAGAGAAATAATGTGGGCATTGCAAGTGATATGCACCGAGTTTGGCATGAGACCCTGGAGTACAGATTTGTATGACTTCGTCATGTAGGTTGCATTGTCACTAATGAAAGCAGATACTTTGTTAAAGTCTGCACCATATTTTGTGAGGGTTTTAATTATGGCTTGTGAAACAGTGGTATAGTTTACAGCATCCAAGTAAGCACAGTCGGCCAGCACTGCTGTTAGAGTTCCAGTCTCAACATCTTCCGTCTTGTCCGACATGAAATCGAAAATAACATGCAAAACATAATTGTCCTGCTCGTCGGTGGACTCATCCAAAATAATTGAAAACGATTCACGTGAATTTATGATAGATTTTACCTCTTCAAATTGTGCGTCAAACAGCTTAGGAAGGTAGTCTTGTCGGAGCTTATTTGCACTGGGTAAACCGCCCACATTTCTCACATTACGTTGAAGGTAGTCCCTCAGTTTCGGGTGATCAAGCTTCTCCAGCGGTATGTTAGCACTAGCAAACGCCTCAACAAGCTCCATGGTCGCCAAATGTCGAGACTCGGTGCTCTCGGTTGTTTTCTTAAACATCGATGAAATTGTTTTTTGCTTCTTGTTGGTTCCACCTTGTGGTTCTTTTTCGGCAGCCCTCTTTTTGTTGAGATGAGTTTCACTTTCCAAGTGACGCTGAATCGTTGCTCGTCGACTGTGATCTAAGGAGATATTACAACTCGTACAAAATAATTTTCCGCCATCAGCGTGTAAAATATGTTTTCCAAACTCAATTACTCTGTCGTCTGCAGTCGTGTTTTTTGAGGTTTTAGATTTCGACATCTTCAGTACGTTAGGGCCTAAGCTAACATGCTGACGACAGCTAACTCAAACTATGCTAGTAACAAAAATGATCATTGCGACCACCCCGGATGCTCATTTAACCAATCAATGTCTTAGACACGTGAATGCTTTTATTCGCGCATCCAAAATGTCAATCATGTCAGCACAGTAGTTTCTCAAACTGGTTGCGCACTTAAATTCTGCATTTCACTGCATTTCACGGCAAATGGTCAATTACACGGGAAGAGGCTGATTTCACGGTCCGTGACGCGATTTTCACGGCCGTGAATTTGGTAGGGCCCTAACTATAATACATCCATAGTATAACAGGTCTCGGTGCTCCAGAGAGCATTATCCTGGAGTGAACTGGACTGAGGGGGTAACTCTTACACTCACACACACATAATCCTTTTTTTATGGCTGGATATGGCCGACACACCAAAGTTTTACCCCCCACCCCACCCCCTAGCTCAAAAAAGTACAGTTCCTAATGTAAGACTAATATATTTACAACACATTTCACACAGGCTGACATCACACAGCTCCCAATTTATCTTCGCTCTCTTTCTCATAGCCCTCACCGCTGCACGCCATGCATAGAGCCATTACAGATATAGCCCTGATGCCAAGACAGAGTGCAGTGTGCATCCAGGGATTTGTTTTTTCCCATTTCATATGCGTCTGTGGTAAAGTGAGTAGGAGAGAATGACTGTAACAATTGAATAAGTGGTTGTGTGAAGGAGAGAGAGAGAGAGAGAGAGAGAGAGAGAAATGGAATGAGGGAGGGTATTAGATGATGCATGCACTGATCTGTGTTATTCAGATCGGCGGACGGTGCAGTGAGACGGGGCTGCAGACGGGGAAGAGCGTCAGGATGCGAGTCCATGTGTAGAGCGTCAGGATGGAGTCCATGTGTAGAGCGTCAGGATGCGAGTCCATGTGTAGAGCGTCAGGATGCGAGTCCATGTGTAGAGCGTCAGGATGGAGTCCATGTGTAGAGCGTCAGGATGCGAGTCCATGTGTAGAGAGTCAGGATTCGAGTCCATGTGTAGAGCGTCAGGATGCGAGTCCATGTGTAGAGCGTCAGGATGCGAGTCCATGTGTAGAGCGTCAGGATGCGAGTCCATGTGTAGAGCGTCAGGATGGAGTCCATGTGTAGAGCGTCAGGATACGAGTCCATGTGGAGAGAGTCAGGATGGAGTCCATGTGTAGAGCGTCAGGATGGAGTCCATGTGTAGAGAGTCAGGATTCGAGTCCATGTGTAGAGCGTCAGGATGCGAGTCCATGTGTAGAGCGTCAGGATGCGAGTCCATGTGTAGAGCGTCAGGATGCGAGTCCATGTGTAGAGCGTCAGGATGGAGTCCATGTGTAGAGCGTCAGGATACGAGTCCATGTGGAGAGAGTCAGGATGGAGTCCATGTGTAGAGGGTCAGGATGGAGTCAATGTGTAGAGCGTCAGGATGGAGTCCATGTGTAGAGCGTCAGGATACGAGTCCATGTGTAGAGAGTCAGGATGGAGTCCATGTGTAGAGGGTCAGGATGGAGTCCATGTGTAGAGCGTCAGGATACGAGTCCATGTGTAGAGCATCAGGATGCGAGTCCATGTGTAGAGCGTCAGGATGGAGTCCCATGTGTAGAGCATCAGGGTTGAGTCCATGTGTAGAGCGTCAGGATGGAGTCCATGTCTAGAGCGTCAGGATGGAGTCCATGTGTAGAGCGTCAGGATGGAGTCCATGTATAGAGCGTCAGGATGGAGTCCATGTGTAGAGAGTCAGGATGGAGTCCATGTGTAGAGCGTCAGGATGCGAGTCCATGTGTAGAGCATCAGGATGGAGTCCATGTGTAGAGCGTCTGGGTTGAGTCCATGTGTAGAGCGTCAGGATGGAGTCCATGTGTAGAGCGTCAGGATGCGAGTCCATGTGTAGAGCATCAGGATGCGAGTCCATGTGTAGAGAGTCAGGATGGAGTCCATGTGTAGAGCGTCAGGGTGGAGTCCATGTGTAAAGCATCAGGATGGAGTCCATGTGTAGAGCGTCAGGGTGTAAGTCCATGTGTAGAGCGTCAGGGTGGAGTCCATGTGTAGAGCGTCAGGGTGCAAGTCCATGTGTAGAGAGTCAGGGTTGAGTCCATGTGTAGAGAGTCAGGATACGAGTCCATGTGTAGAGCATCAGGATGGAGTCCATGTGTAGAGCGTCAGGATGGAGTCCATGTGTAGAGCGTCAGGATGCGAGTCCATGTGTAGAGTGTCAGGATGGAGTCCATGTGTAGAGCGTCAGGATGGAGTCCATGTGTAGAGAGTCAGGATTCGAGTCCATGTGTAGAGCGTCAGGGTTGAGTCCATGTGTAGAGCATCAGGATGGAGTCCATGTGTAGAGAGTCAGGATGGAGTCCATGTGTAGAGAGTCAGGATGGAGTCCATGTGTAGAGCGTCAGGATGGAGTCCATGTGTAGAGAGTCAGGATTCGAGTCCATGTGTAGAGTGTCAGGATGGAGTCCATGTGTAGAGCGTCAGGGTTGAGTCCATGTGTAGAGCATCAGGATGGAGTCCATGTGTAGAGCGTCAGGATGGAGTCCATGTGTCTTACAGTCTGGTGTGGAGTGGGCGGGCGCACTTCCTTTTGACTGGCATGCGGCTGTGACTGCAAAGCACGAACATGCAGATGAGAGACAGACGTACACTGTCACACACAACATGTCCCTTTCAAACTGAACTGAAGTCCTGGGTTTTTACTGAGACCACCTTTAGGGTGAAGGGGTGGTCGCATTGATGAAAACGAAAGATTTTGTTCCCCGCATCGAATATGATATAGCCGCCATATCCTGCTTGCCAGGAGGCCAAATACTAACCAGCCAGCTACATACCATGCGGTTTCCCCTGGCACTGCAAACCATGCAGCCTCGATTTAGGAGTTTACATTATAAGCCACAAAATAAAAATGGTAAGGGGCATCTGGATAGCGTAGCCGTCTATTCCGTTACCTATCAACACGGGGATCGCCGGTTCGAATCCTCATGTTACCTCCGGCTTGGTCGGGCATTCCTACACAATTGGCTGTGTCTGCAGGTGGGAAGCCGGATGTGCGTATGTGTCCGTGTCACTGCACTAGCGCCTCCTCTGGTCGGTCGGGGCACCTGTTTTGGGGACAGGGGGACAGGGAGGAATAGCGTGATCCTCCCACACGCTACGTTCTCCTGGCGAATCTCCTCACTGTCAGGTGAAAAGAGGCGGCTGGCGACTCCACGTGTCGGAGGAGGCATGTGATCTGCAACCCTCCCTGGATCGGCAGATGGGTGGCGCAGCGACCGGGACGGCTCGGAAAATAGGGTAATTGGCCAAGTACAAGTACAGTTGGGGAGAAAAAGGGGGGGGGTAAAACTCTGGACAGCACTCGGGAAAATGATAGATTCCGCCGTGTTTGATTTTCAGCACCAGGGTCACCATGACATCGAGCACTTCCGTTGGTCAAACACACCAAAGCTGGACAGCTTGAACTTCGGTGCCCAGCGAAGAGATGGAAATCCTGTGCAGACAGATGTGGACGCCTTCAACCTTCCGTTCCCCTTCAGTAGGTCCTGCCGCGTGCCGGCTCAGCACTGTCCTGGAATTGTTTCAGCTTTAAACGGCCTCATAGAATCCCGCCATTTCCCCCTTGAGGCGGGTTGCATTTGATACGTCACGTTAAATAAAACAACCGATGAAATCGATATGACTGAAACGATGAAAAGCTGTCATCCTTACATATCCGCATTAGGGTTCCGTGTATGCATATGTGTATTTGCTTTCTGTTATTCTGCTGCTTGGAGCTGCCGTGTGCAGCTGATCGAATGTCAACGTCAAACGGCAACTGCATATTGTGCAAATACTGGCAATACATGGGGGGGGGGGCATCAATACATCAGAACAATTTAGTCCACCCACCGTCTTCTTCAAGCTCAGCATGAACAAGGAGCTGGCTATAATTACTGAGGGACGCCCGTAGTACTGGACAGGAGCTGACGTGACCAAAATGCAAGGATTCATTGAGTGCGTGTAAAAACCAGCTCTCCTGGAAAAAACCCAATATCAACTTGGCCATGTGGAAGAGAGGTCCATCAACAATCCCAAGATCTGCTACCAGACTGGATGCTAATGGGCGAGCTGTGTTTGCATGCCGTCTGTCTCTCTCTCTCTCTCTCTCATATGAAGGTCTCATCAGTGGACTAGTCGCGGGCTGAGGGATGGGTTTCATTTCCCTCTCATTACAGCAGGCACTGGAGAATCACTGGGCTTCAAAGCTGCGTGATTACTTTTTCAGACATTTGGTGAAACGCAGACATAATCTGTGTCATGTGATGAAGGAGCCAGCCCGACGTGGTCGTACCATCTGGATGCCGAGAGAGGGACTAAGATGCAGCAACCTGTTTGTCGGTTGAACAAGGTGGCGGGACTGAGATCAGATCACGCTCAGCTGAAATGCAAATACAGTTCAGTCAGTTTCAATTGACAGGATTCAGACAAGATTTTCTCTTCCTTTCATTCTTGACCATATCGGTGAGATGAGTGTTGGAGCGTGTGCCGCTTTTTATTTAATTTTTTGGGGGGGGGGGATTTTTCTCCCCAATTCTACACGGCCAATTAACCCCACTCTTCCGAGCCGTCCCTGTCGCTGCTCCACCCCCCTCTGCCGAGCCGGCAAGGTACCACATGCCTCCTCCCATACATGTGGAGTCACCAGCCGCTTCTTTTCACCTGACAGTGAGGAGTTTCACCAGGGGGACGTAGCGCGTGGGAGGATCACGCTATTCCCCCAGTTCCATCGCCCCCACCCCCCACCCCAAACAGGTGTCCCGACCGACCAGAGGAGGCGCAAGTGCAGCAACTAGGACCATGGATGTATTGTAGTAGAACTGGACACGGCGCCGCGGCTCAGCCTTGCAGCCAATTTTTTTCCAGTGGTCACTCGCGGTATTGCAGCGTAACGCACCAGGCGAGCAGTTCTCATAGGGATGAACAGGCGCCATTTTTAGATCCGGTATCCAGTTCTACTATAATACATCCAAGACCGGGACACATACCCACATCCGGCCTCCACCTGCAGACACGGCCAATTGTGACTGTAGGGACGCCCGACCGACCAGAGGAGGCGCAAGTGCAGCAACTAGGACCATGGATGTATCGTAGTAGAACTGGATACGGCGCCGCGGCTCAGCCTTGCAGCCAAATTTTTTCCAGTGGTCACTCGCGGTATTGCAGCGCAACGCACCAGGCGAGCAGTTCTCATAGGAATGAACAGGCGCCATTTTTAGATCCGGTATCCAGTTCTACTATATTACATCCAAGACCAGGTCACATACCCACATCCGGCCCCCACCTGCAGACACGGCCAATTGTGACTGTAGGGACGCCCGACCGAGCCGGAGGTGACCCGGTGATTCAAACCGCCGATCCCCGTGTTGCTAGGCAACGGACTAGGCCGCCCGGAGCGTGGCCGCTGTTTTACGTTGGAGACTTGTGAAGAAATTCAGCCCAGTGAAGGGAAGCGCGAGCTCCAGCTGGTTTTTTAAATGTTTTTATTGAACGGATGACGCGCAGCTTGACTCACCTGGCCTGTATTTCTTGTACAGTTGAATAACAAAATGGGCAAATGTCAGACAGACATTAGCAAATCCTTATTCGTCGCGGTTTTGGAAAACGCCCGGGCAGTTAATCCGGCGCTCATCGTCAAGCGATGCGTTGTGTTTTGGCGGCGGGGTCAGAGGTCAAACGCCGACACGTCAGTCAGCATCGTTTGTCACTCCAACAATCGCTGTCGTGATCAGCCGCAGATAAAGAGCTACAAAAGAGTGGCAATTAGCACCATTTTAGAAGCCGTAATTATGGGCGCCATTAGCAGCCGTCATTATGTGTAAGTGGGGCCATGGTCCACTGACTTCCTCTCCGAGTGCCCATCTGCCTCCCCTTTCCTTTTAGTCTGTTCTGTCACTTTCTCATCCGGGCCTCCTCTCATTGGGCCGAACCGCCGGGGGGGGGTGGGGGGGCAGAAACGGTGCGCCATCTTTTTTGGCAATGTCAATATTCTAGGACTCTATGGAAAGATGGTCCCAAATGTATTAGTGACACCTTATACACGGGGTTTGCGTTGGTAGGCGAGTATATTATTTTCGGATTCTTTGCCTATGACAATGAATTTGAGGAAAGAGCATGTATCACAAATCTACTGATTATTCTAGCTGCATTCTATAGGCCAGTGTTTCTCAACCGGGGGTCCGCGGACCCCTAGGGGTCCGTGGTGTAATTGCAAGGGGTCCGTGAAAATAAAATATCTTTAAAAAAAGATCCTATGACATTTATAGAAATAGGATTATTTCACTCAAATGTGACTGAGACCTTTATCTACCTAAACTATAAAGGGTAACAGGACTTTTTTCTCTAATTACATCTGTTTCACAAGTGTAATTTATTGTATTTTAATAAGAGATCTCGCTCCCGTTCGCATTGTTAAAAGTTACTGCATAAGAATTTTGTTGTTACATATATCTGAAAGTTACTGAATACATATTCTGTTTTGTTACATATATCTGAAAGTTACTGCATAAGAATTCTGTTTTGTTAACTATATCTAAGTTACAACTGAAAGCTCTTATTTTTGCCCCAAAGAGTGAATAAATGCTATAATGCAATTTAAAATGCAGTTTCTACTGTTTCTATCAAATTGCAACCCCCTCCCCCAAGATCAGGTGGAGGGGTCCTCAGGGTAGATCAAAAATACGCAGGGGGTCCAGGACCCCAAAAAGGTTGAGAACCACTGCTATAGGCTGTTTGCATATGACGTCACGAACTACAGATGGAGGGCAGGAAGTGATTTCCTACATAGGAAGCACTAGTACAAACTTCCGAAATGCCTGTGTTTGGCGTGATTAGCCGAGAAACCACAAGGAGGTTTTATGGAGTACCAAACGTTGCTGTTCATGAGGGCGGAAATGCAGGAAATTGACCGGAAACGCCGGAAAACATGGCTCGGGGGGGGAGCGGAGTCGGATAACGCGCGTGCGTGCACTGACCACTTCGTCAAAAAATAAAAATAAAAAATCCCTCTTCACAACATAGGGATCATGTCCAACACGTCTTACTTTCTGTCCATACCTCCCTCTCGTAAACCAGCACAGGTCGGGCTAAACTAGCTCCATCTCCTCCGTTCTGCTTTTCACTTCCGGCCCTCCATCTGAACCGCGCGCGTCATCAGAATCACGTGACTGTAATGGCGCGTGTTCGCTGTAAAATATGTATATACATGAGTTGTGAGTTTAGCTGTTGTGTCTTAAATGGTTTTGTTTTCTTTTCCTTTTTATTATTTTCATTTGTCATTTGGCCTACCCCCTGGCGTGCTTGTCTGTACTGTAGTCATTCGTGTTGTAAAAGTGTGACATGTGTACAACTTGTTGTCGGTGAGTCGATAACGGGGAAAAAAAGAAAAGGATGGCGGGTCTAAAAATGGCGGCTGTTCATTCCCGTGAGAACTGCTCGCCTGGCGCAAACGCCGAAACAATTTCTGGCTTCCGGGTTACTTCCGGGTACATGCGGCCCACTGAATATGCGCAGTAGTGTTACTCCCATCATGCCTCTCGGCTGTGAGAACGCGCGAACCCATGGACGTACACAGCCGTGACGTCATGCAGAAAAATAAGACTTTTCTGGGCTTGAGAACATTTTTAATAAGATTAAAACCGCACGGCTTAAATATATACAATACAAAGAGTAATAGTTGACCCATGATTACAGCTGCAGGTGTCCTGCCAGCAGCTCTACAGGCGTCTCTTTTACAGTGGTGGTCTATGGGGGAAGCGCTTTTTGGGCCACAGGGGATTTTTCGCTGCAGTACCGCGAGTGACCACTGGGAAAACAATTGGCTGCAAGGCTGAGCGGCGGCGCCGTATCCAGTTCTACTATATTACATCCAAGGGGGGGGGGGGGGTCAGGGGATGTATGGATATTAGAGCCAACCCAAACAACATTTTCTAGTCTGTCCCTTTCCGGAGGCCCATAGCAGCGACTGTGTATGTCTTTAAGGCAGTCATCTCGAGCCAGATGTTTCTTTGATCCAAGTGAAATTTAAGCAAGAAGACTCGACTATATTTAAATGTAAAGCGTTTCTGCTAGCCACTGAAGACTCTCCCGTTTCGTGGGAATGTCTGCAATCTACCTGTGATCCAGGAGAAGGTCTCTCCCCCCCCCCCCCCCAATACACATGGTGTCACTGACTGCTGCTGTTCACCTGGCAGCTGCAGGCTACACCAAGGGGCACCATGCCTCTGTCTCCCGCTCTCTCCTCACACCGTCTCCCTGTTCCTTATCATCCGAGTGATGGTAGCTAAAGGGTCGTTTCACTCATTTTGATCGTGATCGCTCCGCTTCCTCTGACCTGTCGGCGAGCCAAGCGCGCCAGCTGTACGTTTGGAAAAGCGGAGGAAGGGTACTTCAGTGACGGTTCAAGGACAGTTCACAGCTTGTCTAGGGGGGCCCGGCGGGAGCGGTGCTTATGCAGAAGGAAGGGAAAGTAGGTTATCTATTTATTTTCCTTGCCGTCGCTGGCTGGCGGTCACCCTCCTAGTTAGCATCCGCACGTTTCAGTGAGCACGTGAGGACGCGGCCCTGCTGGACGCCACGGTCTGGGGGCGCGTTGTAACGGCGAGCTCCTAAACGCTGTCTCGCCGCGGCTTTCCTGTGGATGAATTAGTAACGCCTTAAAGAATCCGTGTTGTCTATCGAAATGCGGCGCTCGAGCCGGCTGATCTAGAAGGAGCCGCTCAATTTTTCATGCCAACACCAAGTGTAGCCTTCAATTTAACATGAGCTTTTAATCCTGGGAGTGCTAAATTGCCTCTTAATGTCGAGGAACACGTGTGTTCTGGGGGGGGGGGGGGGGTTTCTGCAGCAACTTGTGAAAAATGCATCGGGCGGGCGTGCAGAGCGAGTCGTATCTGGCGGCGTTCGGGGTAAAAGGAACAAAGCCACACCGCAGCCAGGAGGAAGTGAAAACCAATATGTTGTTTTGACACCTCTGTCACCTCAGGGGTCTCGGGAGATCCCCCTATAGCAGCCTGCAATGGTGTGTGTGTGTGTGTGTGTGTGTGTGTGTGTGTGTATACGTGTGCGCTGTCTGCTAGTTCTGCACTACACATACTGCGCGGCGGTGAAGCGATGCATACGAAACAGGCTGGCGTGTTCGTTCGCACGTCCCAGTGTGTGTTACTTCATGAGCATCGTCAGGTGCTGCTTCGCCCGGCGCGTTAATCAAGTCAGGGTGGGCGACAGGTGTTTGAGGCCCCGTCAGCCTCCCCCGTGCAGACCTGAGGGTTTTACCGCAGTCGGTCTGAGCACCGCTGAGCGTGACCGAAAGACCCTCCTCTAATATCCGGAGTCAGAGAGTCGGTGAACTCTCTCTAAATGACTTCCTGAGGGCCGAGCCAACCTCCCCCCCCCCCCCCCCCCCGTTATCACAGGGAGAGGAGAAAGAAATGTGGTCGGCGGTGTGAGCTGATCGGGAGACGCAGAAGAAAACACAAAGACACATCAGTCGCTCGCCCTCGTGTAACCCCCGGCTTAACGGGCCAGCGGTTCAGCTCAGGAGCAGAACTTTATGGGCCCGCACGGGAGATGTGGTTCGCAAAACCAGGTTTACAGATAACGACGCCCTGTGAGCACACATGACAAAAACAAAGTGTAACTAAACCATGTAACACATTATCGACACCATTCAAACAAATCAGTTGATAGTTTTAATGCAAAATACGGTAATTAAACGGTTCTCATGCAGATGTCAGACGCTATATGCAAATTAAGCAGGAAGTAAGGAAGTCGGTGGTTCTTTTGCCGTTAATCAGAGATAGTTCCCGCTGAACTCTCGAGTAACCCCGAGGTACCTGTCCCGTTGTGGGTCTGAACCCCAAAGCTTGTCTTTTTTCCCCAATTGTTTACGGCCAGTTGCCACCCCGGTCTCTGCTCCGCCCCCCTCTGCCGATGCCCCATGCCTCCTCCCATACATGTGGAGTCGCCAGCTGCTTCTTTTCCCCTGACAGTGAGGAGTTTCACCTGGGGGGATGTAGCACGTGGGAGGATCACGCTACTCCCCCCCCCCAGATCCCCCCTCCTCCCCGAACAGGTGCCCGACCGACCAGAGGAGGCGCTAGTGCAGCGACCAGGGACACACACACCCCACATCCGGCTTCCCACCCGCAGACACGGCCAATTGTGTCTGTAGGGCCGGGGGCAACGCGGGGATTCAAACCGGCGATCCCCGTGTTGCTAGGCAACGGAATAGAACGCCACGCCATGCCAAAAGCAACCTGGGGCCCTGCGACCTTTAGGGACGACAGCGTCGTTTGTGTGTGTGTGTGTGTGAGTGTATGTGTGTGTGAGTGTATGTGTGTGTGTGTGTGTGTGTGTGTGTGTGTGTGTGTGTGTGCACACGAGTACTCATGAGGGTGCAAAGTGTGTTAGCATGTGTGTGCAGGCCTGTGTGGCGAGGGCGAGCTGTGTGAGGTGCTGCAGCTCTCCCCCTGGATAAGCACCACAGCCTGTCCCTGTTAGCCGGTGTAAAATCCTCTTATAGGATAGCGTGTGTGTGTGTGTGTGTGTGTGTGTGTGTGTGTGTGTGTGTGTGTGTGTGCGTGTGTGTGCGCGCGCTAGCGGTTGTTTGCTAGTGAAAGAAAGGGGGAGCGGGCAGGAGACAGTAAGCAGGCCCAGATCATCTTGCGGAGGGCCTCATGTCGGTAAACACAGCATATGCTAAGCCCGGCTCAGCCAGTCACTGATGATGGGGCTTAAGCCCAGCAGATATCCTGGGTGGCCCTCGACGCCGCGAGTCCCCCCCCCCCTGGCCTCGCCGTGGCCACGGAAGACACGCCGAGGTGCACGGTGAAAGACACCGCGGGAGGGAGGCGCGCCTCATACCGCGCTCCTCTCATCGCACACACTTAAACGTCTCTTCAGGTGTCGCTCGGACAGCAAAGCAAATAAGCCGTGAGGTTGATAGTTCAACACAATTACACAAACAAACACAAACAGACACCCCCTTCACCAAGCGGCACACACACACACACACACACACACACACACACAGAACACGCTCTATGTGTGTGCCGGGAGCCTGGGTCCACTCAAATAACCCCGCTGTAAATGTGCCGCTGTCAGGCCGCCAGCGGGCCCGCTGTCAGGCCGCCAGCGGGCCCGCTCTCACAATGTGCACATTTAGGACCGCGGGCCCGCCGGCGGTGCGGCGTTTGCAGAGGCGAAGCGTGGAATGTGTCCGGCGGCAGACGCGGGCCCCCCTCTCAAAGGCGTCTCTATTACCGGCACACAAGCGGGGCCTTATGTTGTCGGCGGCGGCCCCCCCCCCCCCCCCCCCGAAGACACTTTCACAGGCCGCTGCTCCGCGCCACGCTAGCACGCGTCCCCCGGGCCAACGCCACGCCACTTCCCCCCCCGCCCTCCGATAAACAGGACCGTTCACGGCCGAGCGGGGTTGTGTGCGCCGAAGCGCTAGCGTCTGCGGGCGGTGCGAGTACACTGCGAGTGTTGTGTCGCGGCGCTCGCCGAAGCGTTGGTTCTGATCCCGCTGACGATAACGAGAAGAAGCGGTTGTCTGCCGTGTTTTGATGTTCCCTCCCCCCCCTCCCCCCCCCCGCTTTGATAGCGCTTCCTCTCCGGCACATCGTGTACCTATGACACATCGTAAAGCACGCCATCATAACCAGTGCACTTCAAGCGAATCTGGGGGGGGGGGGATGGTGGGGGGGGGAGTTGAATGTGCCGTTGCA
>NC_079218.1:6241631-6450625 GCF_029633865.1 Lampris incognitus
TACTAGACATCATCTGGGGTTGTGGTTCTGGTCATGTGGTGATATAACTTAACATGCATTACAGTTAAGTGAGGCAGTATCCAAACAGTCGAGTGAAATGGACCTCTAAAATGACTAACGTTCTTGTGTGTAAATATGTTATGAAAGGACCCATGGTCATCCCAGAAATATTTCCTCTTTATAGATATCTTTATAGATATAGGTACCTCGATATCTTTATAGATATCGAGGTACTCAGTCAAATTTATTGTGATACCTGATTTTGCCCTGATGGCCCAGCCCTGGATTCATGTTAAAATTTAAAACTAGGATTAGGTTAAAATGCCCTGTGAAGGCCTGGCGGCCTGTCCAGGGTGTCTCCCCGCCTGCTACCCAGTGACTGCTGGGATAGGCTGCAGCATCCCCGCCACCCTCAGAGCAGGATAAGCGGTTCGGATAATGGATGGATGGATTAGGTTAAAGCTGGGTGTGTAGTTCTGATGGTGAAGGTAAGGGTTTGGGGCGAGGGAATGAATGCAGTCAATGATGGGTCCTCACAAGTATAGAGAAACAAGTGTGTGTGTGGAGGGGGTCAGGGTACTCACATAGTGCTCAGGCCCCTGTGAGAGGCCTAGTAATAAACCCACCAGGACGGGACCTTGCGGTACCGGCTACCGCCTCAGCTCCTGGGAACTGGGCCCAATCTGCAGCTCTTTGCCAGCGAAGGGTTAAGTTTGCTGCACTCATGGGGTGGATGAGCCAACCGCCCCACCCCCACCCCCACCGACACCCCTGTCCCTAACCCCAGAGGCCCAGAGAGAGTTAATTACACTTTATGTATGCACTGTCATTTCCCATGAGCCTCGCTGCCTCTGGAGCACAGAACCGCCGAGCTCGCTGCTGATGTCACAGCACTTTGTTCTGTGGGAGTAAGTGCCCTCGGAGAGAGGCGATGGATGGAGCTTATTAGCTGTTATTCTGTGGCACTTAACTGTTGCACAGTTATTATTATTCGTTCTATTTTGGGAAATAATTGTAGAATAGAGCAGGAAATTACACTGGCCGGCAGAATCGGACGTAAAACCGGACAAATAATCCTCATCACTGGAGAATTTAGACAACTGCAGGAATCAAGGGCACCTCCATTTCTTCGGCTACTGGCAGCTGTGAATGAATGAAGGAGCGCTCTTACATGTCACCGCCCTGTAATTAGCCACAGTTTGAGTTTTTACTCTAATGAGGGTTTGCGTTTATTAGAAACAGCCAGTTTCATTTTCAGATCTAAAACGGGGGTATTTTCACCTATCAAAACATTGCTGTAGTCCGTGGGATGAAATCAGCCATTATTACCGTATTAAGAGGAGGACGGAGAGGCCCGCAGGTGCCTGCAGGCACTCATAGTCCACATCATCACCAGTTTGTGAAGCGAAGGAACTTGCTGATTTTTTCTAAGTTCTTTCCTCAGTTTTTGTTTTTTTTGCCATCCACATCCATTCCAGACGTGTAGTTTTGTATGTTAAAGACGACAGCGCATCAAAGGCTGAAGGATTGATTCTTGAATCGATGAGGACGTGCTCGGAGGAAGGTTTTCTGTATGATCGGGGGGGGGGGGCCTTTATCGTCTCAAAGCGCCGTCGCATACACCCATCGATTGACCTAGCATTACAACAGGCGTTTCAGCAGATGTGCGGTTACAGTTAGGGCCGGGGACAAATTCCAGATTGTTTTTTATCATCTCAGTGTTGTTGTGTAGGGATGAAATCCAGGTATTGTTGTATCACTAATTCAGTGATGATGAGGATCTATTACCTACAGTTTCTCGCAAAATGAGGTCTGAAACATTTGAACACTAGTTTTGGTTGATATTATACTTAATGTGACCAAACCGTTCAGTGTGATAGTATTTTCTGCATCGCCCAGCACTACTTGAAATTTAATTTTTCTGCAGCTGTCATTAAGATGGAGGAAACAGTGGGGCGTCCGGGTAGCATAGCGGTCTGTTCCGTTGCCTACCAACATGGGGATCGCCGGTTCGAATCCCCCGTGTTACCTCCAGCTTGGTTGGGCATCCCTACAGACACAATTGGCCATGTCTGTGGGTGGGAAGCCGGATGTGGGTATGTGTCCTGGTCGCTGCACTAGCGCCTCCTGTGAAGGAATAGCGTGATCCCTCATGCGCTACGTCCCCCTGGTGAAACTCCTCATTGTCAGGTGAAAAGAAGCGGTTGGTGACTCCACATGTATTGGAGGAGGCATGTGGTAGTCTGCAGCCCTCCCCGGAGCAGCAACCGGGATGGGATGAGATGGAGAATTAAATGTTGATATAGTATTTTTATAATGTTTGTTTTGGTGTGTCCTCTTTTCCACAGTTCCAGAGTTTGGCATCGATGTCCTCTCCACCAATGGCAGCCAGGAGCCCCACGGCCCCGGCCTCCTCAAGGTGTCTGGTCTAGAGCGCAGTCAGGAGAGGAGCCAGGAGAGCTGCAGGGACAACCAGCTCCAAACACCCGGTACCCCCAAACGGCCTCCGACCCCCCCGGTCCACACGGCCACCCATTCCCTCCCTCCACCCCAGCCCCAGCCCCAACCATCACGCCCCCAGAATCAGCCTTCATCTCCTCGTCGGACCCAGTCAAACAGCCATCCTCAGGCTCAGGCCTCCATCCACTTACCCCCACGTTCAGAGGCTCCCCCCAGGCCTCGGACACCCGCAGCCCTGCCTCTCGCCCAGGGCCAAGAGCCCTCACCGGCCCCCCTTCCCGGCCCCAGTACCAACCTGAGCCGCTGTCCCACCCGCGGCCTCCGCCTACACCAAGCCATCACCCGCACCCACCATCACCTGCCCTACCGGCCTACCATCCTCACCATCAGAACCCCAGCCAGGCCGGGTCGCACCGGCCCCCGTCACGCTGCCATCCCCGGCCCGTGTCAGCCTACAACAGCCTCAACCTCAACGGACACAGGTAAGACCGATTTCTGACGGTGTCCACTGCTTCACCAATTTACACCCCCATAACTAATCTCTGCCTCTTTCTATCACAGAAAATAGCTCCCTCTGTCCTTAAAGTGCCCTGATGGCAAGAATCGCTCATTTTTTGCTGTTATTATTTGCATTGCGGTCTAGGACAAAGAGAAAACCTCCATGTTCCCGTGCACTTGAAAAATACTAGACCAACTCTTGAGCTGGAAGTCTGTATTAAACCCCATCAGTATGTAAATTGCTATCTGGAGGAGCTGAAAATGCCAGAGCCAAACAGTAGCGCTGGATATTAACAGTGGGAGTAAAAAGGCCGTGCTGGGCCCTTATGTGCCTGGGATTTATGAACCACCCACAATGTCATCATAGCCTCCAAGTCCATTATAGAGGTCGTCTGTACAACAGTCTGACGCTGAGCCGTTTCCCCACTGTTACTTGCCTCTCTACCCGTCTCTACATTTTATTTTACGAACGAGAGCATTTGTACATACAAGTCGAGGACCCGCTGCCATCTGGCTGCCTTCATTCTGCAAAACCGTTAACACTTTCCCATGAAGTAGTTTTCTTAAAGCCCATTAACAACAAAATGGAATAATAAAAAAAAAAGTGTAGTTGGCAAACACCAACTAAATACATCAAACCAAGATGGCCGCCTCCACTTCTCCTTCACATAACCTTTATTCATCCTACACACACTCATCATGTTTATCCATCTTTGGTTGGAATATTGTTGTATTTTTAACACAGTTTATCTCCCATACTCTGCTGCGGGCAAGTATGTGGAGTATTTTGTTTACTGTTCTGATTATCCTCCTTCAAACCAAGGACGGATAGAAAATCGGTCCCACTTTACAAAATTGATACTTCGTAAAAGGTTTGTAAGTGGTCGATAATTACTTCATTATGAATCAGTCGTTAAATGTCATAACGTGTTACTGAAAATACTCCTTTGAGTTGCAAGGTCGGGAGCGTCCATAGACTTTCCCTCGGGAACCGTGTAAACCGGAGAGGACAAAAGTCACATTTTCGTGCAGTGTTGCTGGCGACAGCAGTTGCAGCGGTTAAGTTTAGGGTTAAGGTTAGCTAGCAGTTAAGTTTAGCGGTTAAGGTTTTGGGTCAAGGTCAGACGGTGGTTAATGGTTTGGCTAGCTTTGTCTAATCACGTAGGTTGCCAGAAAATGTCCATGGAGACTCTCCCCACGTGGGCTCCCAACCTGGCAACCCAAAAAGTATTTTTATGAATGCATTAAAACATCTTATTACTGTTTTTTATCACATTAACAATTGTAATATTAACTATTAATACAAACCCTCAAGAAAGTACCCCTTATTGTAAAAAGTGCTAGCTAAAGTTTCAGTTTTTACAAAGAAACCCTGACCTTAACCCGCCTCATACAAGTGAACCACTAAGAAAAATGCATGACAACCGGACCAGTTCAGGGTTGTGTCTGTTGTGTCCTATGTATAGCCAAGCACTGAGGCCCGCGGCGCTCCAATACTGGGACCGAGTGTGGGCTCCGTGGGCTTATTGGGCTCTCAGGACCTGGCACCGCCTGCCTCTTCCTATGCCAGCCCTGCCAGTCTTGTCAGCGCGCCTGGCACCCACTGTGAATAATCACGGCTGGGCTTCACCATTGAGAGGGAGCGCCGCGAATTAGCTTTTAGGCTTAGCGTGTAAAGATGCAGACACGCAGGCTCCCTGACTGGCCCCAGGGAAAACCCACACACGTTAGCAAAGACAAAAGACTGTTTGTTTACAACACTCATACGCTCACTCGCTTCCCATTTCCTATGCACATGTGCGGTACCTGGCTGGAGAGGAAGTGCGATTAACAGGGGCGGCGTTCAAAACCAAGCGCTCGTTTTCAGTTATGTTTGCCAGTAGCTCTCTATTTGCATATGAGGGAGTTCTGAATGTGTTGCGTTTTTTCCCCTTGTGCATTTTGAACGCTCTGAATTCTGCCAGCTGAGCGAGAGATTTGTGTATAAGAACGGAGGCCAGTTGAGGTGTGAAAACAGCATTGGGAATCGCATGCTGTAACAGATGGAGGAGAGGGAATGTGGAGGAACAAGTGTTAATCTCAACTGATCATGCCTGATATTTTTCTTTCGCTGTCTCTCTCTCTCTTTCTTTTTACATCTCCCTCTTTACAGCAGCAGTAGGAGCAGCACCCCAGGCAGCAAGCCCCACGGGCCCCCTGCTCCCTCCCTGCACCTCCCCCACCACCCACCTCCTCCCGCTGCAGCTGCAGCAGCATCCACCTTCGCTTTGCCTCTGGCGTCCAACCAGAGTAATCCCCACGGCTTCCCCCCTGCCCTCCAGTCCTCACCACACCCACATCACCCCAATATGTTCGCGCCTCCAGCGGCCTTGCCCCCACCGCCACCGCTGACATCTAGCGCCTTGCCAGTCCCCGGACACCCTGCTGCTGGGAGTGCCTATTCAGGTAAACAAAGACAATAGAGGCAAACGTCATACACCACCACCTAGTGGTTTGGCAGGAAACCTCAGGCTCATTCATTTTACGCAGAGCCCCAGCAGAATACAGAAGCCCAAGAGTGGCGAAATTGCGCATGAAATTAAAAAATGCGGTAATACAAATGCAAGCCTTACAAATTATGCTCACAAATTAGTCAACTCATACTTCAGAAATATCAAAGTATGCCCACATCATACTTAGTTTGTGACATCGATCTCAAAATAAAAGAAACTCTGCCGGTGTTTTGTCAATTTGTGCTCTTGAATAAAAAGTAGGGCTGCCCCCCAATAGCCGACCAAACGTTAGTCGACGAGAAGAGTCTCAGTTGACCGAGTTTTCATTGGTCGCTTAGTCGCAGAAAAAAACCCCGTGTGAAATGCTTAAAAAAACCAACAATAACTATGAAACGTATGAGGGCTTTTAATTTGAAATGACAGAAACAGGAATTGGCGTCACTCAGTAAAAAATGTTCAGTCTCCCTGCTGGTTCTGCCGACACATTCAGAATCATTATTCATGACCTCGTTTGCCGCTGTCGTCAACAGGCGGCTCGCTTCCTTTATATTTTAAAGGCTCATTATTGCGGTTTTGTATTTCTCTGTAATGTAGCCCGGTGTTAACAATATTACTTATCACATTGTTCCTCAGCCCCGTAACTCAAACCATTTTCTGATGCCCCCAAAAATGTACATTTAAATAATTAATATCTCCTTTGGTTGACTGGTTAGCGCAGTTGCTCGTGGTCCGGGCTATCCGGGTTTGACTCCTGGCTGCCCCTAAATTCGCCACACTAATCATTAATTTATCTGTGATGGACTAGCAGCCTGTCCAGGGTGTCTCCCCGCCTGCCGCCCGATGACTGCTGGGATAGGCTCCAGCATCCCGTGACCCGAATTCGGATAAGCGGCTCGGATAATGGATGAATGGATATTAATATCATAGATATGCGAAGACTAGTTGACAAATGGCTTGAACTAATGACTTCTAGCTGACAGGGGAAATCTTTGATCGGGGGCAGCCCTAATAAAAAAGTAAACATGAGGTCATGAGAGTCACTGTCATTCAGTTGCATGTGCTACAACTGCTCCAAGATAATTAAATATGATGTTGAAAACCATGGCCTATGAGAATCATAAAACATGATATACCACAGCTTCTTACTCAGGTCAAACAAAGAGAGAGTGGAGCCCTCTAATGATCTCACAAAATAATATAGCCCACAATTTCCTGCCCTCAAGTTAGTAAAAAGTCCTACTGAAATGGGGCGGGGGGGGGGTCATTTAACCACTCCGAGGCTTTGTAGCAGAAGGTCTGGGCTCCAAGTTTCTGTTTAGATGAGCGGTGTCAGGTTGCCGAGCCTCCCATGACATGTGAGGCGCACACGGCGAAACAACTGCATTACAACACCGGACAGAATGTTACCCCGGTGCTAATTCAAAGAACAAGCAACCATGAGGCCAAGATTCCCCGGATACACCCGCCCGGGGCTTTTCGTATGTTTATGGTGGTGCGGACAGGAGCATGCTCTCACCCTGTCTGTCTCTGCTCTGATTGATTGACACCACACACACGGGCTCACCGCGTTGATGGCCGTCGAATCAGGATGCAGCGCTGGTGAGCTGAATGTCAGGGTCTGCATGGAAGTGTGCTTGTGTGTGATATACTTCCATTTTCACCTCGAACTGCGTTCATCGGCGAGGAAATCAACTTGGTCAATATGGAATAGACCCTGCTGGATTCCCTTCAGAAGATGCTAATAAAGATTTTATGAGGAGAAAATTCCGTCTGCACTCCAAGGCAAATAAAGCTCGAAATGAACATATAGGGCATCAACGCAGTGAATCGCCGTGAAACAGAAATGATACGGGTACCCTGGAGATGATGTAATCTCTCAAGGAAATTGGCTCAACTTGGAAGAAAAGCGGGTGAACGCGGGAATTTTCCTCTTTTTCTTGCAGACGTCGTCGCCAAGCAAAGGTTCAAGGTTTTATTACAACGGCAGATGTTACCGTCTCAAAAAAGGCGGGTTTAAGAAAAATCAGTTGCCCTTACAGTGGAACTAGAACACCCAGAATAGGTTAAAAGGAACAGTTATGAAGTTTTGAAGTCTGTACAGTATGTTATACTCGCTGCTCATAGGTAGGGTTGAATTTGTCAGTCATCCAACCTTCTCTTCATACTGGACACACAATTCCAGCTTTCCATCTACGGTTCAATGCAATTAAGGGGGTATAACTCCATAATCCTTGTTCAGTGCAAAAAAAAATAACCCTCCACGCTTCAACCGAAGCTAACATGATTCTACAGCACTTGATCAAAGCAAATTCGTTTTTTACAGTTGGTCACAGTCATTTCGTACTGTGCTACTTCCTGTTATACAACCTACAAGCTATTACCAAGAGGAGTTACAGCAGAGCAAACAGTAAAAGGGAATTTAACACTAAAAATGAATGTCATTTTGTTTAAATGACCACTCAGATTCACTGATAGACTGCTGTAGCGTCATGTTGCATTGAAATCTAGATTGCAAGACAAACATGCATGTCCGTTATGAACAAAAGGATGGATGACTGTGAAAATGAAACCTTCCTATGTACTACATGGGCGGTCAGTATAAAATAGGAAAAGACCTCAAAAATTCAGAGCTATTTCTTCTCACCGTTTCGCCGCCCGCCACATGTAATTATCTTCAGCCTCACTAACCAGGCTCATTTCATAGTTATTTCATAGTTGTTTTCCTGTTCCACCAACCCAAAAGTGCTAATCGTCCCTCATTTTCCCATCTTGTGTCTCCCCCCAGAGCAAGACCTTCTGCGCCAGGAGCTCAACACTCGTTTCCTGGCCTCGCAGAGTGCTGACCGCGGTGCCTCGCTGGGCCCTCCGCCCTACCTGCGCACCGAGTTTCACCAGCACCAACACCAGCATCAGCATCAGCACCAACACACCCACCAGCACACCCACCAGCACACCTTCACGCCCTTTCCCCACGCCATCATGCCCACCCCAGCACCGCCCATGGTGCGTACCCCCGCCAGAAATGTGAGGATAAGTAGAACACAACTGTGGAAGGTGGAGAGGGTGGTGGAGGTCAATGGGGGTGGGTGCAGGGTTGCCAATCATTAATTTAGGATTTTGACATTATAGGATGTAAGGGGCAGTCACATTACACTTTTAATTCAAGCACACGTGGAGGGGGAAAAGGTAGCCGCATCCGTCTCGGAAGAATTCTTGTCTTGTCCCTCTGTACTAAAGATCAACCTTGTTGAACTGACCCGTAAATTAGTCTGATTTAAAGTGTGATCCCAAGTATTACAGTGACCCCTGGAGGGAAAACCAATCACAGAGCGAGCTCTAATTTTGTCGTGGTATTCATTTGATATTGTTCACCGTGCAATCACAAGATGCAAAACAAGACAGCGGTTGCATGGTTTGCTGTGTCATAGAAAACAGGGTCAAATTGTATGCATATTTATTATTTTATCGGCCTTTTAGCATTTGTCGCTATAGCTAGCTGGTTAGCTTCCCGCTAATGTGTTTCAGTTGTGGTGAAAGGCTAAAAGCTAACCAGCTACCTATATAGCTAACGCCAACACGAACGATGCTGGTTGTTTGTGCCGTTTACAAAACACGAATGGGAGCTTTTCCCGTAGCAAGATGTCATATCCTGCTATGTCCATATTTTCCCGTAGCAAGATGTCATATCCTGCTATGTCCATATTTTCCTGTAGCAAGATGTCCTATCCTGCTATGTCCAAGAAAGCAAAAAAAATGTCGCTTGCAACAATGGTAATGACCGCCCCTTAAGATGGACTGTTAGGGTTATACCCACAGGGTTATACCTTGGTGGGTTGGAAAGCTTTTGTTGTCTTTCACTGTTGTTTTCTCATTCGTCACATAAAATCGGTGTCCTTCTTTCAAAGTGACTGAAAGGAACATTTTCTAAGGCGATTCGGAAGATTTCCATCCACCTTGACATTTTTCTAGATTTGAAGTCCAGGGGTCGAACAGTTTTCATTAGAAGGCACATCGAGCTATCTACGCTCTTCATCCAATTTCAGTGAAGAAAAGGTTCCTAACAAGGAGGAAACTGATGGCAGTCAGAACTTTTTTTTATGGATTTGAAAGCAAACAAGGTGAAATTAAGATAATTTTCTGTCCGTGAATTTACGGATGGTTGGCAACCCTGGGGCGAGTCAAAACTGGCTTGGATGATCTTAATATTGTGTTTTTAATGTCTTTTATGCAGCAGTAATGAGTTTGTTTGCAAGACTCGCTTGGGATCAGCTTAAAAGTCGTTTTTCTTTCCTCAGTCGCTCCGACAGTGAGGATTTCAGACAGTATGCTTGTGTACGAGCATACCCCACTTTCTGCTGCAGGGAACAGTGGGTTTCTGTGGCCAGCTCTCAATGATGATCATGTGTGTCTGTCCACACCACAATGATGCCTTTCTTCTCGCCAAAAAGCCTTTCTAGTGTTTTCTCTGGCATACTCTTAACCCTCAAACCCAATGCAGCTATTTCTTAAATTGGCAATAACTTGCCCCGGGCAAGTCAAACTCGAAGCCAGCTTTGAGAACATAACGCACTTAATTCATTCTGAATTTAATGACATCATTTAGTCCTGTTTGGGAGGCATTTTATTATCGGCGAATGCTTTGAGTTAGACTCCCACTGTTTGTTAGGGGGGACCACAGGCAACGGATGGCCGGACCTGAGACTCACACGCACACATTCATGTGATTTGCACTGCAACTGCCGGGCCCATCGACTTGCAGCTTGGCTCTGATGATTCCTCAAAGGCAGCGTGGGGAGGCCTCTGACAGCTAATGAGGCCATAAAAAGCCTCTTTATGGCTGCAGTGTTTAGTCTTGACTGGGGAAATGTTTTCCCCGAGCCCACATTACACCACTAAAACTGGCCCAAATGAGACACAGCCCACGCTGGTTTACAAGGCCTTCAGATGCTCACCACATCGGCAGCTTGGAAACAAAGGGAGACCTTGGCTACGGTCGAGACGCTGGAGATTGGGAAAGTGGTTTTAAACGCAGCCTCACTCGATAACATCTCGAATGTGGAGTCTAAACTGTGAATCTGTGAGCGTGTTTTTAGTACTGAAATTAACTCTTTTTTGGGGGGTGGGTGGGGGGGGGTATTTTGTGTTGCCTGAGATGACCTCGAGTCAGGGGTCAATCTCAGCCTTGGGATGTATTGTGTAGGCTAACATGTATTTTCTCCCCTTGTCCGCTGTACTTAGCGTCTTGTTTCATTTCTCCCACAGTTTGAAAAATACCCAACAAAAGTTGACCCCTTCTACAGACACAGTGTGAGTTTCCCCGTAGACATACACATATATATATATATCTATATATATATATATGTTTGTTTGGTTTTTTTTGCTTGCCCATTCCAGCCCGTGTGAGTTGGTGGTCCGGCTGTGTGTGCACGTGTGTGCTGTATGTGGTAGAATCCATGCGATCACTCATCTGCTTCTGTAAACGGATACTATAAACACCCAGGCTGCACTTTATCAACCCGCAGCCCCGGCACATGTTATGATAAATGAAACGCTGCTGGACCATTACCGTCGTGCAGCGTAAGATGTATTGCATGTGCACAGAAGAGTGAAAATGTTGTCCGTGGAGTTTATTATTATGGGATGGAGAAAGGAAGTGGAAAGTGGCCTCTCAGAGGAGACTATTGTAGTTCTGGTATAAAGGGTGTGTGTCTTGCTTATTGCTTATCTTGTTCATTACTGTTATTACTGATTATGTAGCCTCTTACTCGTGCAATTAAGGTCTTCAGCTCTTGTACACGAAGACAAAGCTTTTGATTCAGAGTTGAGCTGAGACTTGATTTTAAAATGGGGGGAAGTTTGGGGCATCCCGGTGGCGTGGCGGTCTATTCCGTTGCCTACCGACACAGGGATCGCCGGTTCGAATCCCCGTGTTACCCCCAGCTTGGCCGGGCGTCCCTACAGGCAAAATTGGCCCTGTCTGCGGGTAGAAAGCCGGATGTGGGTATGTGTCCTGATCTCCGCACTAGCGCCTCCTCTTGTCGGCCGGGGCACCTGTTCGGGGGGGGGGGGGTAGCGTGATCCTACCACGTGCTACGTCCCCCTGGCGACACCACATGTATCGAAGGAGGCATGTGGTAGTCTGCCCTCCCCCCCGGATTGGCAGAGGGGGCGGAGCAGCGACCGAGACGGCTCGGAAAATAGGGTAATTGGCCAACTACAATTGGGGAGAAAAGGGGGGGGCTAAAAATAAATAAATGGGGGGAGTTTAACGTAAATGTGTGGGTTTGTGTTAAAGCAGATCAAACCTGGTAGTGATTTTCCATATTTGTTTCAACCCGTCACGTTTTCATTAACACCAGGGCAAATGCAATTTGTGTCCCAACTTTTTTCTGACTGACCCCTCCCCATAATAGATAGACTAGACGGAGAGATAATACATAAATGAATAAATAGACAGACACACACACAAACAAAAAAATGGCACCCCATGAGGCGGCACCAAAGACGAGTCATTAAATTGTTGTGAATCACTGACCATATTTAGAGTTGAGCCCGGCACGTCCCGGCGCCAAAATATAAATAAATCCCTCCACATATTTCTATTCCTAGTCTTATCTAAAGAAAGCTGTCCTGTAACCGACTGTGGGGGGCACATTAGCTGAACTAACATCCTCCTGCTACTTAAACATGACATCTTTATTACTCCCCAACCAGCAACCATCTGACTGGCAGGTCTTTTTATTATTATTATTATTATTATTATTTACATTAGTGGCTTTCTAGTGTTTCAATCCATTAATGGGATTAAAGGGAGAAAGAATATTTTCTAGATTTGAAAAGACAGACTTGTCAACAGACAAACAAACTTAGCATCATAATTGATAATTGAGGCCTCCGCTGCTCATGCAACCATCCTAACCCCTCGTTCTCTCTCTCTCTCTCTCTCTCTCTCTCTTCCTGTCTCTCTTCCTGTCTCTCTCAGCTCTTCCACTCCTACCCCCCTGCCATGTCTGGCCTTCCGCCCGTCATCCCCCCCACCGGGCCCTTCGGCTCACTCCAGGGCGCCTTTCAGCCCAAGGTATGACAACACGTGACCCGGAGGCGGGGGGCTCGAAGTCTTCCAGCCTCGGCTGGGTTCGAGAACTGTTGTGGAAAATCTCAGACCGACACCAGATACTCGCCAAACCTGCTCACGTTTAATGTTGTGTGATTTCTTCTGTTACCTCCAGACCTCCAACCCGCTGGATGTGTCCGCGAGACCCGGGGCGGTCCCACACACACTCTTACAGAAGGACCCCAGGGTAAGACCACACACACACACACACACACACATGTCAACTTTCCCTAAAAACAACCACACGTGACTGGTTTTCCTGAAAATCAAATATGGTATCTATTAATTTTTGTTCTTTTATTATTTTTTTTTTCATTATATTTATTTTCATATTTATTTTTTCTTTATCCCACGTTTCCGTTTTTTTCTGTCGGTTTTCATCTTTTAGCACTACCCACTTAAATCTGTGCACTTTGACATAACTTACAATGCATTTTAAGCTGTAAATGAACTACATAAAGTTTTTTTGGCTGATGGATTGATTGATTGATCTGTTTAGTGTGCAAAAAATCAACAATTGTTGATACAAATCGTATTTCCTCAATATTTGAATGTTTCAAACTTTATTTTGATCAAATATTTAAATATTCATGCCATTTTAATTTTTTGGTGCATTTTTGTTACCTCCAGACCTCCAACCCGCTGGATGTGTCTAATAAGCTACACTTCACAATAAGAGTACGTTAATTAACCATTAGTTAATGCAGTAATAAGCATTAACTAAAAGTTAACACATGTCTCTTGTTGACAATTATCGAGGGTTTACAGGTTAATATTAGTACATGAATAGACACATTACTTAACTGTTAGTTACTGCTTATTACTGCATTAACTGCCGGTAATTAATGTACCCTTATTATGAAGTGTTACCGCTACTACACACTTCGTCTGTGCATCTTCACGTCTTTTCAGTGTTTACTTGTAAACAATGTTGCTTGTTGTGTTTCTCACACTGCCCCAACTGTGTGTGTGTATATATACACACATAGATGTATATATATGTGTGTGTGTGTGTGTGTGTGTGTGTGTGTGTATATAGTGTATGTGTGTGTGTGTGTGTGATCCTATCCACGTCTTTGTGGGAGCGGCGTCTCAGTCTCCCAGTTTGTCAGTGTTTGTCTGCAGGGAGGCTGTGGGCGTCTTCATGAATGGCCACGTGTTAATTACTCCTGCGACGCTTCATTTAAAAGTGAAATGTTAACATTTGACTGTGATCAGTAATGCCGCTGAGCATGGCTGCTAATTACACGTGCTTGAGTGACGGCAAACTAATTCAACCCACTTCTGCCTCTCCCTCTCTGCCTCCTTTAGCTGACCGATCCGTTTCGGCCCATTCTCAGGGTAAGTACGTCCTCTGTGGTCGTTTGAAGTTCATGTCTCCCATAAGAGACATAACGGCAGTCATGACACCTTAAAGGGCTCTGTGGTATCTACGCAGGTGATGTCTTTAATTAAATGAGCACCAGACAGCAAAATTAAACTGGGTAGGATCCGGGCCAGATGTACCACAGCATCTGGCGCAGATCCGCAAAACGGATCCGCCGTGACGCCGGTACAAAAATGCATGGCGGCATATTCAAGGATCGTAATCGTTAACAGTCCACTGGAGTCTGTTCTTAAAAAAAACAAAATGGATGCGAGAAATAGGGAATTCAGGTGCCGACTCCTGACTCATTTTAGGTCCACAAGGCCGGATTTAAAAACGGGTTGCGACTTTTGTAAGGAGGCCGCACTCTGTCCAACGAGCGGATGTGATTCCTATGTGGATCTGCCAGACTGTGGGCGGATCCGGCCCAGTTTCAGCTGACTCATTTAGACTCCGTTCCCCGAATTATAAAGGGCTGAGCTTTTGATAAAACATGTGCAGACGGTGTTTCCCGCTTAATGTTCTCATTTGAGTTGCAGTTGTAGACCTCTAATGCGTGACCTAAACTGAATGCCCCAAATAATGGATTCCACACCCAACCCTGTTTTAGTGCAATGTAAATATGCATAGGGGTGTAAATCGCCTTTAGCTATAGCTAATGCTAACACTGACTTTTGTCCGGAGGCTTGCTCTCTTATGCATTTCTATATTACTTGATGTGGATTTTGAAGCCGCTTTAAGAAATTGCTAACCGCTATTAGCTGGTTTATTTAGCCACTATTAGCTGGGTTATTTGTGCAGCTTGTGCACACTAATACAAGTGATCCGTCTCATAGCCCAGTGACACAACAGCCACATCATGTTTGTTAACAAAACAATTCTGAAGAATTGACCCACATGTGAAGATATGTGACGATAACCTTGTCATATGACATGTCTGCTTATAACTCGGCATGTTCTAAAAGCAGAATATCTGGCAAACAGGATCCGAAAACCCTGTCCATTTTCAACATTGGGAAAACATAAATGGATCCAGATGTAGTCCGAGAGCCCCAAAATGACAAGAACACTTTTTAGAGGTCTACAGTCGCTCGTACCACACTCCATGTGGAGTAATCCAAAAGGCGCTGCAGCGAGACCGTTTCTCTTGAAACAGTATTAACATTCAGTTATTCAACATGAACATTTTTGATCAATCAGTTACTTGACTCCCTCTTGTCACATTTAAGTTTAATGTGGTGACAATGTGTTTTTGTCATGGCATGTGCAGAAGCCGGGGAAGTGGTGTGCCATGCATGTCCATATCGCCTGGCAGATATACCACCATCAACAGAAAGTGAAGGTGAGAACTCATCTGGGCTGCGGGGAACACAACTCGGACACGGCAGCCTTACTTCTCATTTACTGATAATACGGTGCAATCCACGTTAATGTTGTCACCACCGTTAACTGACAGCAGTTAGAAAGCAGGTTCTGGCATCCGGTTGGCGTGGCGGCCTATTCCGTTGCCTGCCAACACGGGGATCGCCGGTTCGAATCCCCGTGTTACCTCTGGCTTGGTCGGGCGTCCCTGCAGACACAATTGGCCGTGTCTGCGGGTGGGAAGCCGGATGTGGGCATGTGTCCTGGTTGCTGCACTAGCGCCTCCTCGGGTCGGTCGGGGGCGCCTGTTCAGGGGGGAGGGGGAACTGGAGAGAGTAGCATGATCCTCCTACGTGCCAGGTTCCCCTGGCGAAACTCCTCAGTCAGGTGAAAAGCAGCAGCTGGTGACTCCACATGTATCGGAGGAGACGTGGTAGTCTGGAGCCCTCCCCAGAAGGGGCGGGGCAACGACCGGGAAAACTGTGCCACAATTGGGGAGAAAAAAAACGAAAGCAGGTTCTGTCATGTTAACTGTGCAACCTGAGGACTGCCACCTTGTGGTGCAAGGAATTGATTGCATGGCCTCTGCACTCATTAAGTCCTTCCAGGCAACCGTCTGGCAGAGATAATTTTGTGTTTAGTCACTTGTGTGTGTCCGTGTATGTGTTTGTGTGTATCTGTCACAGCTAATCTCGCACACTACTGGATCAGCCTAATATTTATTGTGCAGTTATGACTGGATGAACAAGAACCTCTTGTGGTCGTGGTGATTTCAAACCTTTGAAAAACGTTTGTTCTCGCTACCACCGTTACCTCTCTTCATTCACCCTCAAGCTCGCGCGACCACCGCTGCTCTCTGATGCTGCCCAGTCTGAGCCAACCGTCAGCATGCTTGCGCGACTCACATCTACGGTTGACTCAGACTGGGCAGTCCCAGTGTCAAAACGTGTATTCGGGTACGAGCCCTGAAAGCAAACGAGGAGTCGGATCATATTTAGCAAGTCAGCAAATCCTTCACTGCTGATCTCAGCACAGGAGAACTGGAGGAACACCGGATGAGCCAAAACTAATAAACTCTTGTCTTTATTTACGTAATATAATAAAGCTGGGTAAACCGTTTATGCTTGTGCATGCATGACTCACGTCTGTTGACTCAGATCATGCAGCGACGTGATCAAAAGTTATTAAAAGAACTTTCAAAAAAATGCAAAAGTTATAAGGGAATAACTTCCTCTAGGTTTTTGTCAAAACAGCAAGTGTTGTATATTCTGGTCGCTGCCTGATCTGAGTGAAGCAGAAGCAGAGGTGTGGACTCGAGTCACATGACTTGGACTCACAAATTTGATGACTTAGAGTTGACGTCCCGGTCGCTGCTCCACCCCCTCTGCTGATTCGGGGAGGGCTGCAGACTACCACATGCGTCCTCCGATACACGTGGAGTCGCCAGCCGCTTCTTTTCACTTGACAGTGAGGAGTTTCGCCAGGAGGATGTAGCACGTGGGAGGATCACACTATTCCCCCCCAGTTCCCCCTCCCCCCTGAACAGGCTCCCCGACCGACCAGAGGAGGCACTAGTACAGCGACCTGGACACATGCCCACATCCAGCTTCCCACCTGCAGACACAGCCAATTGTGTCTGTAGGGAGGCTCGACCAAGCCGGAGGGAACACGGAGATTCGAACCGGCGATCCCTGTGTTGGTAGGCAACGGAATAGACCGCCACACCACCCAGATGCCCTTTACAGTTGACTTGACAAAACTGAAAAAGACTTGCGGATTGACTGACTTTAACACCAATAACTCATGACTTCACTTGGACTTGACCCTTTTGACTTGAAAGATTCAACACCTTCTCCAAACCCAGAGATAAAAGTGTGTTGCCAATAAACTCTTTATTTCCATAATTACAGATCTACTTTGAATCAACCCATAATAAGTAAAAAGCATTAATGATTTAACACTAGCGAGTGTAGTCATTCATGGTTGTTATACTACCCCCTCCTACCCCCACGCCTCTGGCCGCACGTGCTTCCGATGGCCTCCTGGTCTCACCATCCCACTTCTGACACCAATCTAGCGAATTCAGGGAGCAGCTAGCCAGCTGCAACCACAGCCAGGAATCGAACACGGGTAGCCCAGACCACATGCGACTGTGCTAACCTGTCAACTGAAGGGTCCGACCCATTAGCCAAAGGCTAGCGAGTCTAGTCATTCGTGGTCATTACAAGTATATCTCTGAATCATTATGTACCATGTGTATGACAGTTGTCTTCATTAAGATAATTATATAGATTACAGATTTCATTGTGATTTTGACAACATCCACTGAGATCATGCATGCACCCATGATGCAAAAGCAGGATCAGTTCAGTGCATGCACACTCCAATCGCAGTGCATTTGCAATGCAACCCCAACACAATGCACACTTGGGCGTTAATGGACTCGTTCATTTGGAATGAATGAACTTGCTGTGTAACACTACACATTCAATGCATTGTGTGTGTTCACACCATAAAGATGGGTTCAATAAATAAGACAAGGCTGCAGAGTCCTGAGCAAATGTCTCGCACCCTAAAGCTGAATTATGTCATTATCCACCGTGCACAGCTGGAGAAAAACATGATGGTTCCTTTACATTAGCATGGAAGAGTTTTACATTTGTGCGTGTTTTTCTTCTGTCTGGCGTCTTCCAGCAGCAGATGCAGGTCGACCCTCACAAGCTGGACTTTGGCCTCAAGCCAGAGTTCCTCAGTCGACCTCCGGGCCCCAGCCTCTTCGGCGCCATCCATCACCCTCACGACTTGGCCCGGCCAGCAACGCTCTTCTCTTCAGCAGGTGAGTTTCTGCCAGGGCTATTAGTAATGAATGACACAGTAGATTAATTAGCAAAAGTAGACAACGGATCAATTCCTTTTCTCCTCAGAGTTACTATCTATTGTTTTTTGACAAATAGGAGTTAGATGACGGAACGGTAACGCAGTGGTTAGCGCGGTCGCCTCACAGCAAGAAGGTCCTGATTTCGAGCCCCGGGGTAGTCCAACCTTGGGGGTCGTCCCGGGTCGTCCTCTGTGTGGAGTTTGCATGTTCTCCCCGTGTCTGCGTGAGTTTCCTCCGGGTGCTCCGGTTTCCTCCCACAGTCCAAAGACATGTAGGTCAGGTGAATCGGCGTCTAGGTACGAGTGTGTCGGCCCTGTGTGACGGCCTGGCGGCCTGTCCAGGGTGTCTCCCCGCCTGCCGCCCAGTGACTGCTGGGATAGGCTCCAGCATCCCCGCGACCCTGAGAGCAGGATAAGCGGTTCGGATGATGGATGGATAGAGGAGTTAGGTGGACTAGAGGTACATCCATGATCCATGTACATAACTGGAAGAAACATGGAGGGTATTGAGTAGTTAGCTGTTACCAGTTGCGGGTCAACTGTCATTTACGGAAAGATTTGTAAAAATATTCATGTATATGAGCTGAATGTTTCATAATACACATAAGACTTGGGTTGTGTGGTATTTGCTTTTCATATTTGTTTTAGCTTGTGTAGCCTGTTCTCAGGCGTTTAGCCTACGTAAGTGGATGACATTTCTTTATGTTACAACGGACAAAATCAAAAGGAGTTTGCTTAGCCATCAAACAACCTAACCCTGCTTGAAGTCTGCAGAGGCATTCAACTCATCAGGGATCCTAAAGCAAATTATCAAAATAATCGCACTGAATCATTTGCATAGCAGGTCCAGAGCTGTTTCGCAGCTGTCGAAGGAACCGGCTGGTTGGTAATTCTCTCTCTGATGCTCTCTTCCTCTTCCTGGTCAGGTCCTACACATCCAACAGCAGGGCCCTTCGGCCATCCGCCCCACCACCCCGGAAATTTCCTCGCCCCCGCCTCTCACTTGGGTAAGACGACCATCGGCCATGCTCAGTGACGTTCAGATTACCAGTGACAAAGCAACAGGCGACAAGTCATTTTCAATGGAAGTTGGTGACATGAAGCTACAAACATAAGCCTGACATGCCAGTGTAGGTAACCGGTACGACGGGCTGCAAACCAAAATTGAGCTGGCTTCAACTTACTTTTTTTTTTTGGCGCTCCAGTGATGTGGCAAAGCATCAGCCATATTCCCAAATTTCAATTTATCATACATAAACCAAAAATGCCACTTGGCAGAGGGTGGCAGCAATTGTTCGGGTAGCAGGTATTTAACATTACATCTTTGGCTGAAATTAACTGTGTAGTCTTATTAAATGCACAGTTCATGGTAGATAAGCGCCTGAGAGTCACGTGAACGGCAACGAGGCAAAAATGTCACTGGCCACATTCGACCATTTTGAGGGTTTGATGCCTATAATCCGAGTGTGTTAAGAGACTACTACTACTACTACTTTTGGCTGCTCCCGTTAGGGGGCGCCACAGCGGATCATCCGTTCCCATCTCTTCCCGTTTTCTGCATCTTCCTCTGTCACACCAACCACCAGCATGTCCTCCCTCACCACATCCATAAACCTCCTCTTTGGCCTTCCTCTTCTCCTCTTCCCTGGCAGCTCCATATTCAGCATCCTTCTCCCAGTATACCCAGCATCTCTCCTCCACACATGTCCAAACCATCTCAATCTTGTCTCTCTTGCTTTGTCTCCAAACCGTCCAACCTGAGCCAACCTAACTGTGTTAAGAGACAATCGTGTTGATTCAAGTGAAGATTGTACATGTTAACATCTTTTCTCTCCCATCAGAGCCGTTCAGTAGACCTTCGTCATTCGGAGGACTTGGCTCTCTCAGTTCATCAGCCTTTGGTGGGCTGGGAAACCCAGCACTAAGTGAGTTTCAGCTTCATGATCCCCCTTTAACTAAACTCCATATCATCATGGTAAATATCATTTTTGTGATGTCTTTGTGCTTTCTCGACATAAATAGTAATTTTAGGGACATGGGAATGATCATAACTTTTGTACAAGATGTTCCACTTTGACCTCTGCACTCCATACTCGTGGTTGGGATGTTGATGCATCAATTTTGGCTTGTTTTCCTTTTGTATTTATGGTTATTCACTCTGAATAAGCTAATCAAAGGCCAAAAATGTAAAAAGTATTACTTTTTTTATTATTATTATTACTGTTAGTAATACTTGTGAACAAAAGGCGCAAAACTTGACACCTGGCCACGGTCACCAGAGCTGCATTTAACTTGAGTTCTTTGTTTGTTTCCACGTATTGAATCCCTAGCAACGCCCAACTCGGTGTTTGGCCCTAAAGACAACCCCGGCGCACAGCAGCACTTCAACAACGGCAGCAACAGCAACCAACAGGAGCCCTGGAACCGGCTCCACCGCACGCCACCCTCCTTCCCCACGCCACCACCCTGGCTCAAACCCGGAGACTCTGAAAGGAGCACCTCCGTCAGCTCGCACGAAAGAGACCGAGATTCTGACAAACGGGACTCATCTGTCAGCAAAGAGGACAAGGACAGGTGAGCATTGCTCTGCTGTCGGTTTAGTTATTGGTTGATCCATTTGCAGAGTGAGAATAACATCAAGTCCATTTACATGCACACTACCATGTGTGTGGTCATACAGATTAATAATAATAATACATTTTATTTGTGGGCGCCTTTCAGAGCACTCAAGGAGACCTTACAGAACACAGTAAAAAAACAAGCAGCACTGTATCAGACAGCATAAGATCAACACAAAGCAGGTTGACAATAACAAGTTAACACAACAGATAAGTATAAAATCATCATCTGCACAAAACTCAAGTCAAGTGTGGATCAGACTTGTGCCAGTTTGAAAAGGTGCGCTTTGAGATGGGATTTGAAGGTTGAAAGAGAGTCAGTGTTGTGAAGGTCTCATGGGAGAGAGTACCATAGGCGGGTGGCAGAATGACTGATGGCTCTAGTCCCCATGGTAGTCAAGCGAGCCGATGGTGTAGTGAGTTGGAGAGCAGAAGAGGATGTGAGAGTGCGGGAGGGCATGTGGATATGAAGGAGCTAGGTCATTAAGGGCCTTAAGAGTAAGGAGCAGGGTCTTGAAGTCAACACAGTATTTAACAGGGAGCCAGTGGCGTTGCTGAAGAACAGGATTGATGTGATCTATGGAAGGAGTTCTGGTACTGATACGGGCAGCTGAATTCTGGACCAACTAAAGTTTATGAAGACACGTGAGGGGAAGACCAAACAGGACAGAATTGCAGTAGTCAACACGGGATGTAACCAGGGTGTGAGTGAGTATGGTGGTGCTGTTAGGTGTAAGTGACGGGCGAAGACGATTAATATTGCGTAGGTGGAAGTATGCAGACCGCGTAACATTGTTGTGAGCTTCAAAAGATAATGTGCTGTCCAGGATGACACCCAGACTCTTAACCTGAGGTGATGGAGGAACTATAGCATTGTCAATAGTCAGAGAAAAAAACTATCAGGTTTGGCCAAAGTAGATTTAGTGCCTACTAGCCATGAAATAGCCATGTGTACTCTTCTATCTGATTTCCAAAATTAGGGTAAGGTCTTAATCGATGTGACTCCTGGATTTTTGTCCAATCTTTTGACTGAGGTGAACATCTTGCTCTGATTTCTTTTGGTTTTTGAATCTGTGTGTCAGTGGAAAGGCGCAGACCCCGGATGACAACAAACATGGCTGCCAGGATGCCAAAGAAGTCTCGGCACTTCTTCGGCACCTTGGCACAAAAACACAAGCTGATGGGGGCGTTATCTTCTCTCATTTGTTACAGACAGTAAAATGAAAGTGGTTGCTGTCGTAAGGGTATGCATCACAATGGTGTCAGTGTTATCAGTTATCTTAACTTTTTACGAACAGGCTCTATCTTGTGTAATATAATGATTTGGCACAATAAAAAGCATATTGAAAGCTTTAGTAGGTGTTGATGGTTGGACTTGTGCTTTTTGCAGAGACTCCATAGAAAAGCGTCACCCGAGTCATCCATCTCCGGTCCCTGTCAACCCCATGGGCGTGCTGGGACACAGCCGGCCCACCGAGCACCACAGGAATCACCTCCCCTCTGCTCCTGGAGATCTGCCGAGGGACAAAGACAACAAGGCCAAAGACAGAGAGAGGGAGCATCCCGACTCCTGGAAGGATGGCAGCGTAGATGAGCACAAGCTGAAAGAAAACCAGCACGGCGACAAGGATGCACCCATAATCCACGATGGCCGAACGTTAGAGGATAAAGTGTCCAACCGGGGGGCGGCGTCCCCCTACGTCCGCCAGAGCAGCCTGGAGCGTCCCAACGGCGGTCTGAGCCGAGAGATTCTGGAGAAGAAGAGCGAGCTTTCCTACGAGCACTCGAAAAAGAACAGCGAGGTGAAGGTGAAGGAGGAGAGGAAGGAGGAGCAAGACGCAGACAGATCTGGGGAGCACCCGACGCAGGCACCCACCACCCCCAACCTGCACCCTCCCACATCAATGGCCGTGCCCATGGGCATGGCAGGCGTCCATCCCATCAACAGCATCAGTGGCCTGGAGAGGACTCGAATGGTGGCTCCCTTCATGGGGATAAGCCCCATCCCCGGGGCCGAGAGGTTCCCCTACCCAGCCTTCCATTGGGACCCAATGAGAGACCCGTACCGTGGCTTGGACATCCACAGACGGGACCCTCTGGCACGGGACCTGCTGCTGAGGAACGACCCGCTACACCGGCTGGCCGCACCACGCCTCTACGAGGCCGAGCGCTCCTACAGGGACCGTGAACCCCATGACTTTAACCGTGACCACGCCCACCCTCTGGTGCTGGAGCAAAGGAGGGAGCAGGAGCGCGCCCAGCTGGAGGAGCGCGAACGCCTACACATGCTCCGAGAGGACTACGAGCACGGGCGCCTGCATCCATCCATGCACCACCCGGCGCTGGATGGACATCTGCCCCACCACGCCCAGGGACTCATAGCGCCCGGGTTACCCAGCATGCACTACCCCAGGGTCAGCCCTTCAGCGGCTGCAGCCGCCGCCGCGGCAGCAGCTGCAGCAGCCGCCGCCGCCCATCAGAATGGCATCCTGAACAAGACGCCGCCCACTGCCTCCCTCAGCGCCCCACCCCCTCTCATCCCCACGCTGGGCGCCCGGCCTGGCTCGCCCAGACGGACTACTCCGTTGGCCACAGATATTAGAGACAGACCCTCCTCACATGCTCACAAAGACATTGAGGCGCGGTGAGCTGAGCGGTTCCCTTGCCACGGACTAGAGGGCGCTGTAGAGCGGCCACAGCCCTGTGCCTGACTAACACTGAACTCCCACCCAGCGCTTAGCCTTGGGCAAAACACGACTGTAACATAGCTGTGAATAACTTATGTGGGGTGGAAATCACGCCCGTGCATTGAATCGTGTTTTTGTTTTTTGTAAAAAAATATAAAGGGACAATAATCATGGAACAAAACAACAAAAAAATGAACTGGATTTTTTTCCTCTCCAGTCGGCTCCTGCTTTTTGTGTGCATTCTCTCTCTTGTATAGCGAAGTGGTACGGAGAAAACGGAGGGTCTGTAAGATGTGTAGAGGTCAACAGACAAAACATTTTTTTGGGAATGTACAAGTACTTCAGCACTGACAGAGAAGTGTGTAGATAACGTGTACAGTGGATGTGCTCGCTCCATACGGATAAAAATCAAGGTACAAATATGCAAAAGGGTCTTTTGAAAGCTTTACTTTGAACAAATGTAAATAGAGGAGTATTTAGGGGGAGATTCAGAATGTGCTTTTTTGCGGTTTCCTTTTTTTTTTGGATTTTTTTTCCTTTTCTTTTTCCCCTCCTTGGGTTGACGCAGCTGATTAACATTGTACCAGAGACCACCACATCCAACTATACCAGAGACCACCACATCCAACTATGCAACCAACGTCTGGGCTCCCTCACTGATAGCCGGCCTCCTCACCACATCCGAATGTGTACTGACAAAAAGGACAAGGCTGTATTCTCTCCACGACGCAGACCTCACGAACGCCTCCGTACACGTCGACCTGACCCGAGCTTCAGTAACACTTGGGCCCAGTTGGTGGAAACGCACCGCAGAACTACGCCAGAGCTACCCGGCCGAGTGTGGCGCGCTGTGGCGGACAGTCCTCGGCTTTGTCAGTGCATGTACCGCATTTTTTTTTTTTTAAAGGATCTGTCGATGTGAGCGGTCAACAGTGCAAAAGTAAAGGCTTCAAAAGCAAAAACTCCTGCATCCTTTTATTTCCAAGTCTTCTTCTGGAGAGAATGCAGCAACGGGACAGCACATTTGTTCCTGAAGGAGTGTAAAGTATGTGTTCCTGTTGGTCAAGCAGTACGTATATTCAAGTGCTATCCGAAGTTGTTGTACTTAACAAAATGAAAAGACAAAAAAAGCGAGTGGAAGCTCTGAGCAGCTTGTTTCTGACGGGCAGAGGTCTATTTTAGTAGTTCACTGAAGGTTTAGTCGTGCGCTTCAAACTCTGTGAGATCATGTCGTGCAGTGTTTTTTAATACAAACATTAAAAATGTCCACCAGAGCCATAGTGGTTAGTCAACGCGTATCGCAAAAAGATTGTTAAACGAGAGAATTATTATTTTCTTTTTTTTTCTTCCTTTTTTCCTTTTTCTTTTTTTGCTGTTTACCGTGTACTGGGAAGAAGAAAGAAGTCTTTCTAGATCATGTACAAAAATGAGAAAAAATGAAGCGACTGAATCTTCAGCATGCTCCTCATTTAAACTTGTGTTATGTAAATTGTGCCATGTTATTAAAAAACTGTGTACTAAAGTTGTCTTTGGGGTTTTGTGCCACACTCTCTCTCTGAGTCGAGCCTATATTACAGACTTTAAAGAGACGTGAAAAATGTCTGCACATTAGTAACTCGGTGCATCTGAGGTTTTCATGATGAGTCGACGCCAAATCATTTACTTTCCCTTACTTGCATGATACTGTCCAATTCCATAAAAAGAGGAGAAATACAAATCCTATGGTGGCTTGGGGTTGTTGAGGTTGTTTTTTTTTTGCCTTTCCCTTAAATCCTCAGATTTAGTCCCACCTGTATAAGTATTCTGATATATATATTTACTACTAGTACTACTACTACTACTTTTGGCTGCTCCCGTTAGGGGGCGCCACAGCAGATCATGTGTTTCCATCTCTTCCTGTCCTCTGCATCTTCCTCTGTCACACCTGCATGTCCTCCCTCACCACATCCATAAACCTCCTCTTTGGCCTTCCTCTTCTCCTCTTCCCTGGCAGCTCCATATTCAGCATCCTTCTCCCAATATACCCAGCATCTCTCCTCCACACATGTCCAAACCATCTCCATCTTGCCTCTCTTGCTGTCTCCAAACCGTCCAACCTGAGCTGTCCCTCTAATATACTCGTTCCTAATCCTGTCCTTCTTCATCACTCCCAGTGAAAATCTTATCTTCAACTCTGCCACCTCCGCCTCCTGTCTTTTCATCAGTGCCACTGTCTCCAAACCATACAACATAGCTGGTCTCACAACCATCTTGTAAACCTTCCCTTTAACTCTTGCTGGTACCCTTCTGTCACAAATCACTCCTGACACTCTTCTCCACCCACTCCACCCTGCCTGCACTCTCTTCTTCACCTCTCTTCTTCCTTCCCTGTTACTTTGAACAGTTGACCCCAAGTATTTAACGCCTTCATCACCTCTACTCCTTGCATCCTCACCATTCCACTGTCCTCCCTCTCATTCACACATAAGTATTCTGTCTTGCTCCTACTGACTTTCATTCCTCTTCTCTCCAGTGCATACCTCCACCTCTCCAGGCTCTCCTCAACCTCCACCCTACTCTCACTACAGATCACAATGTCATCCGCGAACATCATAGTCCATGGAGACTCCTGCCTGATCTCATCCATCGACCTGTCCATCACCACTGCAAACAAAAAAGGGCTCAGAGCCGATCCTTGATGTAATCCCACCTCCACCTTGAATCCATCTGTCAGCTAATGATTGCTTATGGCATGAAACAGGCTTGTACTGTCTCAAAGAATTTACTTGACTAACTGGATTATATATATATACATGTATATATCCATCCATCCATTATCTGAACCGCTAATCCTGCTCTCAGGGTCGCGGGGATATATATAGATATATATATATAATCCATTCGTCCGTTATCCAAACCCGGTTATCCTGCTCTCAGGGTCGCGGGGATGCTGGAGCCTATCCCAGGAGCCATTGGGCGGCAGGCGGGGAGACACCCTAGACAGGCCACCAGTCCATCGCAGGACCGACACGGGGACAATTTATGATGGCCGATTCACCTGACCTACATATCTTTGGACTGTGGGAGGAAACTGGAGCACTTGGAGGAAACCCACGCAGACATGGAGAACATGCAAACTCCACACAGAGGACGACCACCTTTGGGAACAAAGTCATTTGTATAATAAAAGAACGTTTTAAACTCTATTAAATGCATAGCTAAGTAAAACCCAAGAGGTCAGAGTTACCAATTCAGTTTTGAGCCTCGGTTCCTCTGAGCATCCTTCCTCTGCCTATCTGAGTAGCTGTTCAGATCTGGCACTGAATGGACATTTGTGAAAATACAACCCCCCCCCCCCCAAAAAGACAAATTTTCATGGTTTACGCAAAACACATTTATAGATTATAATAAATATTGTCAGAGTGGAACTGGTGGGCCCTATCAAAGGTAGGCTATCACAAGACTATCAGAACGTGATGAGAAAATGACAGGGCAAGAAAACGACACATAGCCACAACCATAGCACTCTTGGGTTTCCTTTAATAACAGCACACAAAAAAAGGTAAGGAGGTTGTTTTGTGATCGCAAGACGTAGCTGTGCCACTCAGTCACTTCTATATCCTCTGATAACAGATCCAGAAGAGCCAGTACATGACAGATGTCATTTCCATTGTCAGATTTCTCGGATACTTGGATGGTGACCTGGAAATTTGCTAAAGGCGGTATTTAAACCTTGGGAAGCCTTTGGAAAGCTATATGTCACACAATGGGGATTTAGTGTGCCTCATTCAGCCTAGCTCTGATACCAGAAGCCTTCATGGGTGAATCATGGTCTGTTACTTCTGCATTGATCAGAGGATGTGAGCGATATTGACGTTCCCATTAGACTGAATAACTGAAGCATTTACACCTCGTGACTGATGCTTCCCACCACAGCAGCCAAGTCATTCATCAGTCCAACGCCTGCTCGGTCACTACTGATGTCAGTGTGCTCATTCCTTGTGCCAACAAGACAAGTGAGTGCCTCAACCTTTTATTCACCCATCAAGTCCCCCTTACAAGATAGAAACGTGCTTCAGTACACTGTATCACCAGCAGAGGGCGCCAAAGCAACAAAATATACTCTGCAAAAGAGAACAAATACATGTTCCTAATACATGTGTCCCTACTTTTTATCCTTGGGGATTTTAACAGAGCAAACCTCAGCCACAAACTGCCAAAATACAGACAGCATGTTAAATGTCCCACCAGAGACAAAAACAGTCTGGATCATTGCTATACAATATTAAAGGACACCTATCGCTCTGTCCCCCGCACAGCCCTGGGCCTCTCTGATCATTCGTCTGATTCATCTTATCCCAACCTACAGACAGAAACTAACACCTGCAAAGCCTGTGGTTAAAACTGTGAGAAAATGGACAAATGAGTCAAAACTGGGGCTTCAGATCTGCTTCGACTGCACTGACTGGAGTGTTTTTGAGGCTGCATCTACAGACCTGGATAAACTTACTGACACTGTGACATCTTACAGCAGCTTTTGTGAGGGCATGTGTGCCCACCAACAATAAGCCCTGGTTCACAGCAAAACTCAAGCAGCTTCGTCAGGCCAAAGAGGAAGCCTACAGGAGTGGAGATAGGATCCCGTAAAACCAAGCCAGAAATATACTCACAAAGGAGATCGGAGTGGCAAAATGGTGCTACTCTGAAAAGTTGAAAAGCAGGTTTTCCGCCAATGACCCATCATTACAGTCATTTAGCCGACGCTTTTATCCAAAGCGACTTAGGGAAATCAGGAGAACTACTAGTCATCAGAGGTCATAAGTGCATCTAAAAGCAAAACCAGTGCTAAAGTAAAAGTGCAACAAAGAGTTTTTTTTTAATGAATGAATACAATAAGTGCTAAGAACAAGTAACAGGGTAGTAGTTCTTAAAGAGGTGAGTTTTCAACCTGCGCTCAAAGATGGGCAGTGACTCCGCTGTCCTGACATCAGTGGGGAGTTCATTCCACCACTGTGGGGCCAGGACAGAAAAGAGCCGTGACCGGGTCGATTGGCAGCCGGGGCCTCTGAGCGACAGGGCTGGAGTAGTTTGAAAGACATTACCAACTACAGGACACCATCCCCCCACACTGGAGGGAACCATCAACCGGCTGACGATCTAAATAGGTTTTACTGCAGGTTTGAAAAGCACTTTCCACCCTTTACCCTTTCCAGCCACAACACACAATCAACTGCACTCCCTGCCAGCCACCCTCCCCTCCCCACTGAACCCCCACCTGCACTCAGGATCTGTGTTGAGGATGTGTGCCAACTCTTCCAGAGACAGAAGACCTAGAAGGCACCAGGCCCAGATGGCGCGTCACCCTCCTGTTAAACTCTGTGCTGACCAGCTGGCCCCATTTTCACACTGATCTTCAACACATCACTGGAGCTGTGTGAAGTCCCCTCCTGCTTCAAGAACTCCACTATCATCCTGGCACCCAAGAAACCCCGTATCACAGGATTAAATGACTACAGGCCCGTTGCCCTAACGTCTGTGGTCATGAAGTCAGGGTCCGAAATTAACTTGTCGGCTTACCAGCCAAGGGGACTGGTAGATGAAAAAAAAAATCTACCGGCCAAGCATATTTTTTTACCGGCCAAAATAATTAGTAGCCTTTTTTGTGCCATACATATGTTTTCAGTACATATCAATGAGAGAATAAGGTATTGTGTTGAATAAAAGCTTTTAAAATGTGATAAGAGCAGATCTGAAGCAAAAATATTTTTATGTAAAATTAGTCAGTGGTTAAACAATAAAATGTTACAAGTATGATTTCATGTTTTATTTGCAGTATTATTGTAACTACTCGAGTGCTCCACATGCCCATCCCTAGTCCCAGACTACGTCTCACTCTACAGCAGCCACTCTCTTTGCACCGTCCATGAAGTCTGGCCTCCTGCTCCTGAAGGAGTCTTGGTGCCATAGATCAATAGCACTGGTTGGGTCATACTCCCTGATCTCGGGAGATGACAGCTGCACCATCAGCAGATCCGAGTGTGTCTGAGTTGAGGTTGGACCGCCAATCAGTTTTAACCCGTTTCATGGTGTTGAAGCTAGCACACTGCTAATGTTAGTGCAAACTAGGTGGCACATACTAGTGCTAGCTGGCTAACATTAGCTACAGCCAGCACTTTGTTTATGCAGTATAAGGATATTTTTTTTATAAATTTATTTGATTTTTCCCTTTTTCTTCTAATTTAGTGGCCAACCGCTCCCTATTCTAATTCAAACACCCATCCTCGTACTACATGTGTTTGCCAACTGCATCTCTCCGGCCGGCAGTCTCGAAGGAGACGCCTCGCCGCTTTCGTGACAAGGCGAATCCAGGCCGAATCACTGCTTTTTCTGACACAGCCAGATACACATTCTTGTGATGAACACAAGCCGACTCCGCCCCCCTCCCGAAGACAGCGTTGCCAATTATTGCTGCTTCATTGAATCCGGCCATAGTCGGATCTGGCGAGACCGGGGCACGGACCCCGGTCCCCAGTGGGCAACTGCATCAACACAAAGCCGATGCTTAGACCGCTACACCACCGCGGACCCTGTATAAGGATATTTTGCGATGACAACTAAATTCACTTACTCGCACATCCATTCGAAGTGGGAGAGTGGTCTGGCCTTCTTGCCAATGGCATGCACAGTCTTAAACATGTTCTGCATTCTCATGCTGGTCTGCTCGGACATGCCTATTAGCACCTTTACGGAGGATGTTGCGAGGACATGCCTCAGTTGAGCCTGAGAGGCATTCATACAGGTAATGTGACATCTGGAGGTCTCATGTTCGCTGATGTTTTCTACCTTCATTATCTTGTTACCGATGACAAATGAATTGCTACGGTTTTTGGCATCCTGGCGACAGACGGAGCAACTCATTATCACAGTCTGTGCATTATACTCCAGCCAGCCTCTCACAGCTCCATTATCATCATATCTCCACTTTTCACTAAACTTTCTTTTTTTCAGCTTGGTGGTGATGGTGGCTTCTTCCTCTACTTCGGAGCATGGTTGTCTTTTCGGTGGTGGTTTTGCGCCTTCTAAATATCGCCACATAACTAGTGTTGCTCGCTAACGTTAGTGAAAAGAATAGAGTAGGCCAGTACCGAGTTTGACGGGTGCTGCTGTCGTTGTTCCTCTCGAGTGTGTGAGTAATGTTACCCGCCAGTAGCGCCTAGCAACATTCTAATGCACTTTGATTGGTTAATTTCTGTTATTGTTGTTGCTATGTTATTGTTCTAATGCACTTTGATTGGTTAATTTCTGTTATTGTTGTTGCTATGTTAATGCTGTTGCTAAGGAGAGAGAGAGGGCGAGCGAGATGGGGGGATTAAGTGGTTGGATTTCACTTTTTTGTTACTCGCGATGTGGTGAGTAGGCTTCTGAGATTTACTCGCCAATCAGAAAATCTACTCGCATTTGGCGGCTGGCGAGTGTTAATTTCGGACCCTGCATGAAGTCCTTCAAGAGACTGGTGTTGGCCCACCTGAAGGAAATCACAGGCCCCCTGCTCAATCCCCTGCAGTTTGCCTAACAAGCAAACAGGTCAGTGGAGGATGCAGTAGTCATGAGATTGCACTACATCTTCCAACACCTCGACTCCCAAGGGACATACGCAAGGGTCCTGTTTGTGGACCTCAGCTCAGTGTCCATTGTCCCAGATATCCTCCACTCCAAATTCACCCGGCCCACTGTACCAGTCCCCATCTGCCAGTGGAGTAAAAACTTCCTGACAGACAGGAGGCAGCTGGTGAGGCTGAGGAAAATCACATCCATCACCCAGACAATCAGCACTGGCGCCCCCCAGGGATGTTTGTTCTCCCCTCTACACAAGTGATTGCACCTAAGGTGACACGTCTGTTAAACACCTGAAGTTTGTGGACAACACAACCATCATTGGCCTTATCCGGGATGGTGAGGAGTCTGCATATAGACGGAAGGTTGAACAGCTGGCCCTCTGGTGCGGCCATAACCTGGAGCTGAACACACTAAAACAGTGGAGATGACAGTGGACTTCAGGAGGAGTCCCCCAACACTGGCCCCCCTCACCATATTCAACAGTATGGTGTCTACAGTGAAAACTTACATATGTCTGGGTTCCACAATCTCCCAGGACCTAAGACGGGCATCCAACATAGACACAATCATCAAAAAGGCCCAGCAGAGGATGTATTTTCTCCGCCAGCTCTGGATGTTCAACCTCCTTCAGGAACTGCTGATTCAGTTCTACACCGCAATAATCCAGTCTGTCCTCTGCACATCCATCACTGTCTGGTTTGGATCAGCCACCAAACAGGACAGGGACAGACTACAATGGACAGTTAGGTCTGCAGAGAAAATCATCAGTGTCATCCTGCCCTCCATTCAGGACTCATACACCTTCAGAGTCAAGAAACGGCCAGGCAACATCACTGCAGACCCATCACACCCTGGTCACAACCTGTTCCAACTCCTCCCCTCTGGTAGGCGCTACAGAGCACTGTACCACCAAAACAACCAGATATAAAAAGAGTTTCTTTCCACGGGCTGTCATTCAAATGAACACTTAACACTGTCATATAAATTCAACCACAATGTATATACAGTGGCTTGCAAAAGTATTCATACCCCTTGAACTTTTCCACATTTTGTCACGTTACGACCACAAACATAAATATATTTTATTGGAATTTTATGTGAAAGACCAACACAAAGTAGCACACAATTGTGAAGTACAAAGAAAATTATACATGATTTTAAATTTTTTTTACAAATAAAAAACTGAAAAGTGCGGTGTGCAAAAGTATTCAGCCCCCTTTTCTCTGAGTGCAACCAATTGCCTTCAGAAGTTGCCTGATGATTGCTGAATGATCGAATGTTGACCTACTGACTAAATAGAGTCAACCTGTGTGTAATCTAATCTCAGTACAAATACAGCTGTTCTGTGACGGCCTCAGAGGTTTGTTAAGAGAATATTGGGGCGCAAACAGCATCATGAAGTCCAAGGAACACACCAGACAGGTCAGGGATAAAGTTGTGGAGAGGTTTAAAGCAGGGTTGGGCTATAAAAAGATTTCCCAAGCTTTGAACGTCTCACGGAGCACTGTTCAATCCATCATCCGGAAATGGAAAGAGTATGGCACAACTGCAAACCTACCAAGACACGGCCGTCCACCTTAACTTATAGGCCGAACAAGGAGAGCACTGATCAGAGATGCAGCCAAGAGGCCTGTGGTGACTCTGGACGAACTGCAGAGATCCACAGCTCAGGTGGGGGAATCTGTCCACAGGACAACTATTGGTCCTGCACTGCACAAATCTGGCCTTTATGGAAGAGTGGCAAGAAGAAAGCCATTGTTAAAAGAAAACCATAAGAAGTCCCGTTTGCAGTTTGCCAGAAGCCATGTGGGGGACACAGCAAACATGTGGAAGAAGGTGCTCAGGTCAGATGAGACCAAAATTGAACTTTTTGGCCTAAATGCAAAACGCTATGTGTGGCGGAAAACTAACACTGCACATCACTCTGAACACACCATCTCCACTGTCAAACATGATGGTGGCAGCATCATGCTCTGGGGGTGCTTCTCTTCAGCAGGGACAGGGAAGATGGTCAGAGTTGATGGGAAGATGGATGGAGCCAAATACAGGGCAATCTTGGAAGAAAACCTGTTGGAGTCTGCAAAAGACTTGAGACTGGGGCGGAGGTTCACCTTCCAGCAGGACAACGACCCTAAACATAAAGCCAGGGCTACAATGGACTGGTTTAAAACAAAACATATTCATGTGTTAGAATGGCCCAGTCAAAGTCCTGACCTAAATCCAATTGAGAATCTGTGGCAAGATATGAAAACTGCCGTTCACAAACGCTCTCCATCTAATCTGACTGAGCTTGAGCTGTTTTGCAAAGAAGAATGGGCAAACATTTCAGTCTCTAGATGTGCAAAGCTGGTAGGGACATACCCCGAAAGACTTGCAGCTGTAATTGCAGCAAAAGGCGGTTCCACAGAGTATTGACTCAGGGGGGCTGAATACTTTTGCACACCGCACTTTTCAGTTTTTTATTTGTAATATTTTTTTTTAATCATGTATAATTTTCTTCGTACTTCACAATTGTGTGCCACTTTGTGTTGGTCTTTCACATAAAATTCCAATAAAATATATTTATGTTTGTGGTGGAAACGTGACAAAATGTGGAAAAGTTCAAGGGGCATGAATACTTTTGCAAGCCACTGTACTGTACTGTACATTGTACATACGCTGGTATGCTCTGTTATGTCCCTCTACCTCAGGCATATGCAAGTAACCTGCTAACATCTATTTCAGCATCTCTGGTATATTCTCGGCACCTTTATACTTTATCACTTCTTATCTCACCTGTACAAGTCAATCCTTGTGTATATATCTGAAGATTGTTGTAGTGTTGTTATTCTATATCAAGTACACTGAGAGAACCACGGAACCGGAATCAAATTCCATCTATGTGCAAACCTACAGGGCTAATAAACACGATTCTGATTAAAAGAAGTAGCAGTTGTAGTGGCGTTATGTTTTCACACCATTTTGTGTATTATATATGTATAAGTTGTATTTTCTCCACATTTGTGTGAAATGAAGTTGGTTGATTAGTGGGATCAGGTGTGTAACTGCTTGGTTGGAACAAAAACCTGCACCCACACCGGCCCTTTCTGGATAAGATGGGCCACCCCTGCCTGTGGCGCAACGTAAAATCCCGTGACCCCCCCGCAGGGAGGGAGCGTCGGCCCTTTCGCAATGGAGATACGGTTATAGTGACGCCAGCAAAATTAACAAAAAATAAATATTACAAGCGCGCACGCACACAATAATTACGTGACTTATAGTAAAGTGATCAACATGCAATGAATTGTAGCGGATTCAGGGGGCAGCCCGGAACCGCCACAACCGGGACGCGAACCCCTGTCTCCCACACCGCAAGCGACAACGTTAACCAGCGAGCTCGATAAGATACCTTAGTTAGTAGTTAATATCTTCCAATTACTCACCTTGAAATAAAACGCTAATGTAACGGATGTGGATGGGGCATAGAAGGCGGCGACGCTCAGCGACTGATTTTCAGCATTGACTGGCTCTGCAGAAGACAAACACAACACATTTTTGGCATCTCTTCTGCACCTCTGCTCCTCAACGCAATATGGCACTGTGAGGTTTCGCTCTCACAACAAAGTTTCAACTCGTTCCTGTTCAAGTTTTAAGATTAACCTATGAAAAACATACGAAAGGCAAAACAGTGCCACCCGGTGGGCAAAGTAAAAGGTGCATGGGGTTGGGTTACTATGTAAACTACTAATAAGACACGTTAGCCCCTAGCTAACGGGTCTGACCCTTTAGCCGAGCGGTTAGTGATGTCGCCTTGTGGTGCAGTACAACCGGTTACAACTATGACATTTAACAAGGATAACACATACCTGCAGAAGAATAACACGACACATTTTTGGCATCGCTTCTGCACCTCTGCTCCTCAATGCAATATGGCACTGTGAGGTTTCGTTCTCACGTTATCGCAACGAAGTTTCAACTCGTTCCTCTTCCATTTTTAAGATTAACCTATTGTAGCGAATTCGGGGGGCAGTCTGGGAGACCGTCGCCATGGCCGGGACGCGAACCTGTGTCTCCCGCTCCGCAAGCGACAACGTTAACGAGTCGACTAAAGGGTCCGAGAAGCGAACCCGTATCGCCCGCACCGCAGGAGACATCGCTAACCGCTCGACTAAAGGCTCAGACACGTTAGTCAAGGACCAACGTGTCTACTTATCCATGCACGTTACACTATGAAAAACATACAAAAGGCAAAACAGTGCCACCCGGTGGACAAAGTAAAAGGTGCATGGGGTTGGGTTACTGAACAGAGACGACGAAAACCATGTAAACTACTAACAAGACACGTTAGCCCCTAGCTAGCGGGTCTGACACGTTAGCCCCTAGCTAACGGGTCTGACACGTTAGCCCCTAGCTAACGGGTCTGACACGTTAGCCCCTAGCTAACGGGTCTGACCCTTTAGCCGAGCGGTTAGTGATGTCGCCTTGTGGCGCAGTACACACCGTATCGAATCCCGCACCGGGCAAGAAAATAACCGGTTACAACTATAACATTTAACAAGGAAAACACATACCTGCAGAAGACAAACACGACACATTTCTTCGGCATCTCTTCTGCACCTCCGCTCCTACACATCCAAAATAAGGTTACACCACGTTTAGTCGCACTATACAGAGCGGCCCGCCGTCATGAAATGGCGGCGGCAACACGTTATATATATTATTTTGCCGTCAAAACTACATAAAACCGCTGGCTAATATTATCGCATTAACAGGGAAACGACGTGCATTAACACTTACAACTTTAGCCGTCCATTTTTCAACGATGAAATAGCGCGACAGCATTTCCACACGACCCGCCTCGACGCAAAATGGCGCTGTGAAGATGGCGGACGCGAACTACGGAAAGTCAGGAGGTACAGAAGTGACGGAAGTAACGTCCTTTCCGCAGGGAATATAAATAGCCGTATGAAATACTACCTCGATAAGATAAAATAAACAAATACTTACAGAATTGTTGAATGATAATTTCAAAAATACTAATTGGAAATAAAGAAATTAATTAAGAGCCTTTTTCAACTCCGTTACACCAACCAACATACATCTAAAGCCAACAACAATGGATACCATGGCAATATGCAAACTCAGCCTAGCCGCTCCACCCAGGCCGAGACGGGTATGTTGGTAGCCAGCACACAACGAACACACAAGTCTAATCCGAGCACACAAAACAGACACACAAACAGGCCTAAGGCTAGGCCAGCAGCTTACCCTGTGTCCGTTTGAGTCCATGATCCCTCGTAGAATCACACGTGTTCTTACCTGTAACACGTGTTCTTACCTATAACACGTGTTCTTACCTATAACACGTGTTCTTACCTGTAACAGTGACCGAGACGCCCTTTCCTCCTCGCGGTCCTCTGTGCGAATTCCTTGACCATGTTTGTTAAATCCATCTGACCTTCAATGCTGAGAATGGCTGGTCCGGAGAGTCCCAGACCGTTAGCTAGGGGCTAACGTGTCTTATTAGTAGTTTACACTAGCAAGGCAGATGCAGGAAGTACGGCGAAGAGACGGTGTTGCTGTTTGGTAGCTCAACGGAGCCCAGATTTATTCCCTTGCCGCATCCAAGGTTGAGGTGTCTACAGTAAAAACAACTAAACAGGGTGGCTAACCCGCTGGCTCTCTACTTGAACTCCCTATGAGCTAACTCTCCATAGCACAATCGGCCGTCCTCTCGCCTCAAGTCTCAGTCATTCTCAGCGACAATGTAGCAATTTACCCGCCCCTAACAACTTCTCAGCCAATTACCGACTACGGTGGACACCTCCCTCAATAAAGTCACTGCAAAGCAACACCCTTCAAAAGAAATTATACCCAGCCTTACACTGCCCCCCCCCCCCGCTAAATCTTCTCGTCCCGAGGAGCTAAACTTCAGTCCATATCAAATCAAATCAATTTTATTTGTATAGCCCAACATCACAAATTACAAATTTGCCTCAGTGGGCTTAACAGCAACACAACATCCTGTCCTTAGACCCTCTCATCGGATAAGGAAAAACTCCCTAAAAACCCCTTTAACGGGGAGAAAACATAGGAAGAAACCTCAGGGAGAGCAACAGAGGAGGGACCTCGCTCCCAAGACGGACAGCGTGCAATGGATGTTGTGTTCACGCAATTTACATAATACAACATTGAAAGAGGATAACAGAAATATAATGGACATAGAATTTATGAAGAACATGATGCACAGGATGCCAAGCAGTGTCCACGTGCCAACGGAGCAGTCCATATAACGCTGGGGAACCCTATGCTGTCTCCTGGGCCGAGGGGTCACCCTCGCCCTACCCTCCCTGGCATCCTGCATGGGAATAACTGCTCTAAGCGGTGTGACTTGAACGTGCATATGCTGTCGACCACAAGAACGCCGTAGTTCCCTTGGAGGGTGCCGCGGGCAAGGGGCCCTCTCTGCGGGATGTGTCCGAACAGCAGGAGGAGACCGGAGATCCTGATTGTAGTTTGGTTGGCTCGTTGTTGTCACTGCTTCCATACCATAGAGCATGGCAGGCCTAACCATTGATTTGTATACTTTGCCCTTTACCCTCAAAGGCATTTTTTGTCACAAAGTATCCCAGCTACCTTTCTCCATAAATTCCACCCAGATTGTCCTTTTCTTGACTTCCTTCTTACCACCTCTTCTGTTTGTACTGTCAATCCTAAGTAATTGAATTCGTTAACTTCTGGGACATCTTCTCCTCCTAAGGTCAATCATGGACTTTCTACTTGCTTATTTATACACAGGCACTCAGTCTTTGTTCTACTGATCTTTAGTCCTCTAATCTCAAGCGCATCTCTCGCCAACCGCTCCTTGTTCTCATTTGCTAGCATGATGTCATCTGCAAACATCATGCTCCATGGTAGCTCTTTCTTAAGACGTTCTGTGAGGCTGTCCATCAGTATCACAAACAGCAAAGGGCTCAACGCCGATCCTTGATGCAGTCCTACCTCTACCTCAAACTTACTTGTTGTCCCCACTTCGCACCAAACTAGTCTTTCAGTCCCTGTACATGTCTTGAATTATGCTGATGTAATTTTCTGCCACCCCCTTTGTTCTCAGGCAATACCATAACTCCTCTCTCGGTACTCTGTCATATGCCTTCTCCAAATCAATAAATATGCAGCGCAATTATTTCTGTCCTTCAATGAATTTTTCGGCTAAGGTCCTGAGCACAAATATCGCATCTGTGGTACTTCTTACAGACATGAATCTAAATTGTTCTTTCCCTATAGTCACTTTCTTCCTATGTCTCACGTCAATCACTCTCTCCCATAATTTCATTGTATGTCTCAACAATTTTATTCCTCTGTAGTTGTTGCAACTTTGAGCATCACCTTTTTTCTTGTAAATTTCCCAGTCTGTACCATGCTGTTGAAGAGTCTAGTCAGGAACTCTATGCCAGTATCACCTAGGTATTTCCAGACTTCTGCTGGTATATTGTCCGGTCCCACAGCTTTTCCATTTTTCATTCGTTGCAATGCTTTTATTACCTCCTCCCTTATCATCTCTCCCATGTCCTCTTCATTCCTTGGTGGTTCATCCGTCCTTTCTCTGTTATTCTCTTCATTCATTTGGTGACTGAAATAATTCCTGCACTGTAAAATATCCTCATCTTTTGACAGTACTCTTCTATCTGTGTCCTTGATCAGTTTTACTTGTTCAGCATCCTTGCCTGCGCTGTCTCTCTGTTTGGCTATTCTATACATATCCTTCTCTCCTTACTTTGTACTATCTAGTCTTTTGTACAAGTCCGTGCCTGCTCTTGTCCTTGCTATCACTACCGCTCTCTTAGTTTCTTTCTTAGCTTTCATGTTTTTCTGGGCTTTGAAATTCCTTTCCTGGTCGGAGTGTAGTTCTCTAAGGACCCCAAAGCAGCTGAACATCCCTTCAATTAGCACTTCGCAGACGGTAGCCACCTCTTGATCCGGAACCGCAATAGCCTCTGGCCATTTCGTGAAATAGTCCAGTGCCACCACGACATAGCGATTGCCACGTGGTGTGCAGGGAAAGGGGCCTAGTATGTCAACAGCCACTCTGTCCATGGGTTGCCCCGACCTGGTACTGTTGTAGCGGTGCTCCACTCAGGCCTGTGGGGCCCTTGCGAGCAACACAGGGAAAACATCTTCCAAAATAGGCTTCCACGTCGGCGTTGCCAGGTCATTTTGCCGGGGCTTAAGCCCCGAATGTTTTGAGTGTAGCCCCAAATATAATTTTGAATTTGAGCCTATGTGAAGGCCGACAAATAAAACGTAACATGTGTGAATGTCCGATAGTCTTCGTAACATAACAGCCTGTCAAATTAAATGCAGGTCTCTAAACTAACTCCGTGTGTGTGTGTGTGTGTGTGTGTGTGTGTGTGTGTGTGTGTGTGTGTGTGTGTGTGTGTGTGTGTGTGTGTGTGTGTGTGTGTGTGTGTGTGTGTGTGTGTGTGAGTGAGAGAGAGAGTGAGAGAGAGAGAGTGGGTGAGTGAGTGAGTGAGTTAAAGAAAATGTAATATTCCAATAAACTAATGTTAACATAAATACATTTAACTTTTTTTTCTCTAGTCTGGTACTGTAGCGTGTCAGTAAGGTTTAATGATAGCAGTTGTGACATATTCTGCTTCTACTCAATACTAATACTAATTACTAACAACAACTAATATTTTTAATATCACAATTCCTAATCTGGAGAGTAAACAACAGTTTTTGAGGTACACATTTCAATTTTTCAATCATTAAGACATGTACTTTGAATGTAACTAAGGCGCCAGAGTGCACAAAAAAGCATCAAAATAGAGTTTGTTTATCAAAAGAAAATTCCGGGGGAGGATCCCCCTGGAGATGTCCGAGCTAAGCCCCGAACGTACTCAAATCCTGGAAACGCCCCTGGGCTTCCACATCACGCCCACAAGTGCTCCAATAGAATCCCTATCGCACTCTTTTCTGCGTTTTGTTTACGCCAAAATGCCCTACTCCTGGTTGGCCATGATGGTAGTTAAGTACCTCCTGCTGTCGGTTCTTTGGCACTACTACTTCTCATCTCTCCCTGACGCTGGCTCCTTCCAACATCTCCAGACCACTCCATCAGGAAGGGCCAGGCCCTCCCACTGTGACCGCAAGCCCCTCAAAGATGGACCAGCCGCGGCAATCTCTGACCTTTCTTGTCACTGGTTGGCCTTCAGCCACCCTAACACCGTACTCAACTCGGGGTCCCCTTGCTGCTCTCTGGCCCAATCTATTGTGTCATCCAGTCGCAGGGCCACACATCTCCCTGTTTACTCCCTCACTGCCTCTGTGTACTTTGTCTCGGCACAGCCGCAGTGTGCACAATCCGGCCCACATGGTTGCCTGGAGAGCCCGTCTGCGTTTGTGCGACTGCCTCCTTGTCTGTGTACCATAGAGAAGTTGTATTCCTGTAGTTGTTCAATCCATCTCACCACCTGCCCTTCTGGTTCCCTGAACGACATCAACCACCTGAGAGAGGCATGGTCTGTCCAGATGACAAACATCAGCCCACACAGGTAGTGCTTGAAATGGTTCACAGACTCTACCACAGCCAATTCTCTCCGGGTGACACAATAGTTGCAGTCTTGCTTTGAAAATATCCTGCTGTAGTAAGCGATCAGTGGAAGGGCCAATGTAGCCAATTCAGGGGTCAGCTAGATACCCGCCGCAGCCAGGAACCGAACACAGGTAGCCCAGACCACGGGCGACCGCGCCAACCAGTCAACTAAAGGATCCGACCTGTTAGCCAAGGACTAGCGAGTCTAGACATCCGTGGTTGTTACAACATTTTCAGTAGTTTAGCTTGAATTTTTTTCCCCGTTTCTCATTTTGCCGTTGTTGCGCTCCGCCGGGATATTTCTGCTTGCTCATTTTGAATTGCTATTGCAGAACTGCCTTTTCACATCAACACAAGGTCAAAGTTCAAAATCAAAATTACTGGGGTGACTGTGATCGGATAACACAGGCTACCACCTTTTTTTAAAAAAATGTATTCATTTTTAAAACAATTTTAAGATTGATAGCACAATAAAGGGTTGATTCCTGCCTTTTTTTATTTAAATAAATAAATGGTAATCCTTATCCAACGTTAGGGGGCCCCCAGACGCTACGCCTCTGACTAGCCCAAAGTACTTTACATTAGAAAAAAGCAGACAAATAAAAACGTTTTGAAAGAAAACGTCTCCGAGACAGAGCAAAGTCATCCTAATAATAATAACATAATAAATCAATCTTATATAGCGCTGTTCAAGTACTCAAAGTCGCTTTACAATAAATGGAGTGAAACAAGACAACAGATGAACACGACACAGACATACAGGGGTGGGTGGGAAGGGGGGCTACGAGAGGGAGCCACAGGCGACGCCACCAGTACTCCCCCACTTGGACAGATACAAAGGGAAAGAAAAACAAACATCATAAATCACATAAATCTCAGATGCAGGTCAAGCGCTCAGTCCCCAGCATGCCCCAGACCAGGGGTGTATGAGCGGATGGGGGGGGGGGGCACGAGAAGGCAATGGAGAAAAGGTCAATTGAGACAGGATTGGAAGAGTGGGAGGGATTCTGAGTCTCTAATGATTTGGGGGGAGTGAGTTCCAGAGCCTGGGAGCTGCTCTGCGGAGTTTGGACCTGGGGGTAGAGAGAAGGGAGGCTGAGGTGGATCATAAAGACAGATATCGGTAGAGATAATGATCGTGTCATACGTCATGACGTGATCTGCGTATCACGTGACGCACTTGCTACTCAACAACAAAACACGACAGAGATGACTTTCATATCGGCATGTTTGCACACTGAACCTACATGTATCTGCATACGACATTTGGTAGTACTTCAGGGTCCCGATTATGTGTATATTTCCAGTGGTTTCGGTTTTATTTACCTCTTATTTTCAAGTCTTTATTCTTTTAAGCGCCTGTAGCAGTTCTCACCTGCTGCTGCGCTGACCAGATCTCCACATGGAGGTTGGTGAAGCCCTGCCCTGTCTTGGGCGCATTAAAACAGTCCTCTGTTCATGTACTCTACTCTCCGAACACTAGATGGCGACAAAATACAGCGTAATGATGTGCGAGGCCGCAGAGGAGCGGAGAGCCAGGAGGGGACAGCCGGAAGCTGCACACGGAGGCCACAGCAGGTGTCAGTGTGTTCCGGGCTCCTCCCGCCTCCTCCGACATGAAGAGGAGAGACCCGTTCCGCAGGTTGACGTCCTAAAACCAGCAGTGCGGCATTTGCTCGGGTGAAACTCAACACCGACGTCATCCGGCGAGAGAATAAAGTTGAGGAGAAAACAAACACAACAGAGCGCGGTGGTCCGTGTCGTGTGACTGGTTGGTGGAGACCTACCAGTACCGGTACCGGCATAAGAACAGCTGACGCCTCATCACTGCTCACCGCTACCGTCAACACAGACTCGAACACGCCAAAGGTCACATCCCAAAGGTCACATCCCATGACAGGCCAATGCAAACGGGAAAGAGGCCGCACCTGTCAACGAGGGGAACCCTGCAGGGAGATTACAGTATTACAGCTCCTGTCTGGCGTCACCTTCTTGTATGTATGTGGGTGGGTCAGCCTGTAAAATCTGGGGGGGGGGGGGTTCTTTTTCAAAAGCTCTATCAGGTGGTCCGCAACAAGTATCTTAGCGTGGCTTTGGTCGTCCTGCAGAATTAGTTTGATATTGTGACGCGTTTTATCAAAGTTGTAACAGCAACACGTGATGGTGATGACACGTGATGGTCATGACAGGTTTCCCTTTTTGGAGAAAAAGTTGCTAAGCTAACTTGTTAGCTAGCATACGATGTACAATGAATATACGTGAATAAAGTGGAAGTTCTTATTTCTGAACTAGAATACTCAGCCAGCAACTTGTCTGGTAATGACTTGTAACTAATAACCATCCTGTCATGTGAGGACATATAAACCTTCACATCACATTTGTGCACATGAACAAGTCACGCTTCTGCCATGACGGCTCACGTGCCTCTGGCACTTCTCGTTTCCATGGCAACCACGTTGTTGTTTGATAAAACGTTGTTACTGTAAAATGTTGGGTGTGCTGTAATGACGGATGTATGAGGGACAGCCGTATTTAACTATAAAAAATGTGCAAATTGCACATAAATAAACCATATGAATTTGAAATATGTCTTTTTAAATGATTATGAGAAAATGCAAAGTAAAGCTTTAATGAATTTAACCATTTGTATGACTTTATTATAGAGGGCAAGTTAAAAACTCTAGGTTGGGGACCAGCCCAGAACAGTGAAATTCTGGCACATTTGAATTTTCAGCATACTGAAAAAGTGATTAAATGTCATCAGTGAGACACTAATCTTTTTTTCATGGCCAACACAACCTAACTAACAACTACAATAATTATTTTTTCCAAAAAAAATGTTTTTCTTGAATTACCCTGGGGACAGAAAAAACACCCTTAACTCAAGAATCACCCATGTATGTATGTGTGTATGTATGTATGTATGTATGTATGTATGTATGTATGTATGTATGTATGTATGTATGTATGTATGTATGTATGTGTGTGTGTGTGTGTGTGTGTGTGTGTGTGTGTGTGTGTGTGTATATGTACTATGTATGTATGTATGTGTATGTATGTGTGTATGTATGTGTGTATATGTACTATGTATGTATGTATGTATGTATGTATGTATGTATGTATGTATGTATGTATGTATGTGTGTGTGTGTGTGTGTGTGTGTGTGTGTGTGTGTGTATGTATGTGTGTATGTATGTGTATTTATTTATTTTCTCCAGAAGAAAAAAGCAATTAGGTGGGCATACTCAGTCTGATTCATTCTAATCAAATCCAAACAAACATGCTCTGGTGATCCTAAAAATACTTTCTCCCATTTATAAATGGGGGAGCATCCCCATTCCCAGTGGTATGATGTTCCCCCTACAGTGTTTCCGCCCTCCTGAGAAAAGAAAAGCCCATAAACACACAAACCTGCCATTGATCTGCAAATTATCTCTGCTGTCGGTTCTCCTGCTGGGATTATCTTGATGCTGCGGATGGCTGGCCTCCAGTGGAACAGCGGGCCTTCATCTACAGTTAGGTGAATAATTCAAATGGGGCAACATGTATAAGGGCGGAAAATAACAATTCTGGAAAGGTTGAGCTCAAAAGCTCTTACGGTAAGTGAGTTCTGCGGATGGGTTGGATACCACCCATCCGCAGAACTCAAGGAAGCAAACATAATGCATTTAGACTTACATGTTAATTAATCTTTCATATTGACTTCTTCCACTGTTCTGTAACTGACGAGCTGGCGGTCCTGAAATGACTCCAGATCTTCGTTCCCTTTATGAAGAAAGAGTGAAGCATTGGTTTTCTTGCGACATATTTTACACAGAATATGGTTTCACAAATTCATATACCAGAGCCGGGTCAACTGTACTTGTCTGAATACCGGGGGTCACGTTGGTTTTCACGGTTCCGTTCAGTTTTGCTGGATTTGGCATCGTCTGCTGGTCACAAGCTCGTTTTCATACCACAAGACCCAGAGTTGCATTCGAAAGGACCGTGACCCTGAATGCAGAAAGCGCTCATGTGCAGGTCACGATTTTTATATAACACATCAATCAATATCAAAATAATGTCAAAGCATGTCGTTGACTTTTATCCATGGTAAATCTTGCAGGCATCACGAAAAATATGCCATTGTCAACAGCACACGTCGACAAACAGGAAACTGGTGTGACCACTGCAGTAGAAACCAGAAGTCAGTGGACTACAGTTATGCACAGTGTCGTTTACCCCACCCTTCCGAGCCGTCCCGGTCTCTGCTCCACCCCCTCTGCCGATCCGGGGAGGGCTGCAGACTACCACATGCCTCCTCCCATACATGTGGAGTCACCAGCCGCTTCTTTTCACCTGACGGTGAGGAGTTTCACCAGGGGGTTGTAGCGCGTGGGACGATCACGCTATTCCCCCCCAGGTCCCCCTCCCCGAACAGGTGCCCTGACCGACCAGAGGAGGCGCTAGTGCAGCGACCAGGACACATACCCACATCTGGTTTCCCACCTGCAGACAAGGCCAATTGTGTCTGTAGGGACGCCCGACCAAGCCGGAGGTAACACGGGGATTTGAACCGGCGATCCCCGTGTTGGTAGGCAACGGAATAGACCGCCACGCCCTCATATCAAACATTTAATCAAAGCTAATTAAACGTTGGATTACGATTTAGTTTGGTATTTTGTAGTGGCTTTTCCACATTCGACGTGCAAGTTCCTCCTTCTTGTTCTTTCCCTTGTGTGGAAGATTCAAGGCATTTCCTGCTGCATCCTCCTCCAGCACCCGTGAAAAGGAGCTTACTGGCTGAAGGAGCACACACAGAGACCTAATACTCTGAAAAGCTGTGTCACGAAAACGCCCGTAGGGAAAGGTATCAAATGTGCCGGTTTTAACATTAAAAACAAAAAAAGCATTGCATCTTTAACAGAACACATAACGCCTCATATTAGACTCACATTACGTTTCACACCGACTGCTTCCGCCACTGCTGCGGGCTCCCGCGTATTGATACATCAGGGTCAGGTCATCTGCAGCCGTCTGAAAACCAGCTGTCACGCCGGTCTTTACGATGTATACGAGTAACCTGAAGAAATGATGGAGACACACGATCAGTACGTTGGTTTTCATTCAAAAATACCCGAGGAAAAATACAGACATGGTAAAACAACCACCGTGCTACCACGCTAACCGGCGACCCCAGCTGGGATATTACTGTGAACAAGGACAAGCTTATCCGGGTACTGAAGTCTCATAATGCTTATTCCAAGATCTTAATAATACATTTTTCGGTAACATTTCAGATTAACGAGTTTAAGTTCTTGGGGTCAACTGTCCAAAGTAACGGGGAGTGCAGAAGAGAGTGCAGGCAGGGTGGAGTGGGTGGAGAAGAGTGTCAGGAGTGATGTGTGACAGAAGGGTACCAGCAAGAGTTAAAGGGAAGGTTTACAAGATGGTGGTGAGACCAGCTATGTTGTATGGTTTGGAGACAGTGGCACTGATGAAAAGACAGAAGGTGGAGCTGGAGGGGGCAGAGATGAAGATGATAAGATTTTCATTGGGAGTGATGAAGAAGGACAGGATTAAGAACGAGTCTATTAGAGGGACAGCTCAGGTTGGACGGTTTGGACACAAAGCAAGAGAGGCAAGATTGAGATGGTTTGGACATGTGTGGAGGAGAGATGCTGGGTATACTGGGAGAAGGATGCTGAATATGGAGCTGCCAGGGAAGAGGAGAAGAGGAAGGCCAAAGAGGAGGTTTATGGATGTGGTGAGGGAGGACATGCAGGTGGTTGGTGTGACAGAGGAAGATGCAGAGGACAGGAAGAGATGGAAACGGATGATCCGCTGTGGCGCCCCCTAACGGGAGGAGGAGGGGAAGAAGAAGAAGAAGAAGAAGAAGAAGAAGAAGAAGAAGAAGAAGAAGAAGAAGAAGAAGAAGAAGAAGAAGAAGAAGAAGAAGAAGAAATAATAATAATAATAATAATGATAATAATGATAATAATCCACTTTTAAAATGAAGGATTGCAACCAAAAAGGGTTTTGTTTGTTTTTTGTTGTTTTTTGTTGTTTGGAAAATGTTTATTTTGAAAACTCAGTCCTAATACAATCTCCCGCATATGAAAGTGGTTAAGAATGAGTAAAAAGGTAAATGCCTATTTGTGCATGTCTCTCAAGTTAAAAAAAAAGAAAATAGAAAACTGAACATATATCCATCACCTTTTAACAAAACAGCACGGTGAACATGTAAATGACCCGATGGGGTGCAATGTCCCTTCCCAACACTGTGCGTAAGGGCTTAACACGACCTGTTACGTAAAGTTTACAATGTGCTCTGGGAGAAATGCACATTGTTCTATCTTTACGACTCTTTGCAAACAACACATTGCGGCCTTGGACCATCAGCTGGGCCCAGTCCAAGAAAATCCCAAGCATCAGCCTTTGTGTGTTGCCCTAATTGGGTAAAAACCCAAACTGGGTAAAAACCGAATTGGGTAAAGACCTGTGAGTCTACCTGTGCGAGTCCCCCAGGCAAGGACACCATCTGGTTAGTCCTTTTCTACTAGTGATTCATGCAGCACGTAGCCTGCCTCACTCTCCATGTGTTACACAAACATCCCTGTCATCCAAGGCTTTCCAAAAAATTGCATCTGTTGGAGACAATGCAACCCTGAGAATCTCTATTCACTCACTTGTCAGTAAACCTGCCGCTTTTAAATCCGGATAAAACTGAGATGCTGGTCATTGGCCCTGCGAGACAAAGACACCGGTTTTATCAAGTAACAAGAACAACTGACAACTCACTTTGTGATTTCACAAAGTGTGGCAGCCAAAAGTCGTGGTGTTATGTTTGATCCCAGCCTTTCCTTTGATAAGCACATTAAAGAAATCACCAAAGCTGCCTTTTGTTCCACTAGTGTCCATGGCTGACACAGACACTCTAGTACATGCATTTGTTTCATCCAGACTTTATTACTGTTATGTTCTCTTTTCAGATCTGCCACATGCTGCTACTAAAAGTCTTCAGATGGTTCAGAATGCTGTTGCTAGAATCCTAACTAAATCTAGAATCCTAACTAAATCCAGAATCCTGGCTAAATCTAGAATCCTAACTAAATCTAGAATCCTGGCTAAATCCAGAATCCTAACTAAATCTAGAATCCTAACTAAATCTAGAATCCTAACTAAAACTAGGAAATTTGACCACATTACACCAATTCTTGCCTCCCTTCATTGGCTTCCTGTCCATGTTAGATCAGACTTCAAGGGGCTTCTGCTGACTTATAAATCCTAAATGGGCTTGCTCCATCCTACCTGTCTGATCTCCTTAAACCTTACATGCCATCTCGAGCTCTACGTTATCAAAATACAGGGCTCCTGTGTGTACCCAGAGTTAAAAAGAAGTCAGCTGGTGGCAGCAGGGCCTTTTCCTAGCGGGCTCCATTGTTGTGGAATAACCTGCCTGCTGCCATCAGACAATCAGAGTCTGTTGAGTCCTTTAAATCCAAACTTAAAACTCATCTTCTTGTCTTAGCCTACAATTAGTTGTCTTTAAGTTAAGTACTTCACAACCTGTACTGCATGGCGGGTCGGTTTCTGTCTCAATGAATTTACCAACCACTGTTCTGCTGATGGGATTATAGCATACAAGTTTGGCCCTGTGATGGTCTGGCAGCCTGTCCAGGGTGTCTCCCCGCCTGTCGCCCAATGACTGCTGGAATAGGCTGCAGCATCCCCGCGACCCTGAGAGCAGAATAAGCAGTTCAGATAATGGATGGACTTTAGATTGAGTGCATATAATAAGTGTTAGTTAATAGGTAATGAGTCCCTTATAAGTCGTTATATAATGCTTATTAACATTATTATGTGTTTATAAGACTATAGTAAGCCTTAGTTAACAGGTAATAAGGCCCTTTATAAGCCATTATAAAATGTTTATTAACATTATGGGTTAAGACTATAATAAGCATTAGTTAATAGGCTAGAAGGCCCTTATAAGTCATAACTTTTGCATTTTGTGCACTATCAAAATTCTTTAAATAACTTTCAATCACGGGGGTTCTTAAATGCTATGTGCAACGTTTTATGCAGATTGGATTTGCAGCATAAAACAAGAGGGGAAAAGTAGGTTTTGCATATTTCCCGAGCGCCTCCTAGTGGCTGAAAATACGTTTATGACGCTATTAACACATAATAATGTTAAGAAGCGTTTCATAAGGCGCTATAAGGGCCTTGTCGCCCATTAACTAACGCTTATTACCCCACTGGCAGGTATAATACTGCTTGTCTCAACAGAGCACATGTATTCATGACAATGGGACTTGTTTCAAGACATGTAGTCAAAAGAAAAGAAAGACTATCCCAATCAAGTTTTTTTTAAAGATTCATTTCCTCTTTAGCAAAAATCCCTGATGACGAGTCTCATAATCACGAGACTTCCTTGAAACAAGCAGCAATCCAGTGTGACGAGATCATGTTACTAGCGCCATCTTGGGGTGAGCATGACGTGACTTAAAACAAGATAAGCACGGAGCTCCGCTTATCTTTATTCATTTGTTCATTTGCAGTACAGCTGCTGGTTTAACATCTCCGTATTTCTCTCCTGGCGATGATGTTGAATTAAAACCGAAAGCTTAGAGAACGGATCATCCTCATCACCATCATCATCATCATCATCATCATCATGTCTCGCTCATTACTTGGGGTAACTCTTACGTCACGCCGCTGTCCGTCCACTCAGGAACAAAGAACTGTTTCTGTGACTCATTAGGGATTCCTTTGATCTTCCCACAGCCGTGCTCATGTTTGCACAGGTATTGTTTGATGTTGTGCTCAATAATCAACATGCACGACTTAAGGCCGTGTATGTGTGCTCTCTGCTGTGCTAATAGCAACCATCATCATCATCATCATCATCATCATCATTGTAACCTATTTTTCTGGACTTGCCTGTTAGTGGTTTTAAGTTCCTGTTATAAGCTGTTGCCACAGTATACGCATTGAGCTCTTATTTTGAAGGCTGAAGAGAGAGCGGAAGTGCTGTACGCAGTGTTGTTGCTGTGGAGTTCTGTTGGGGGAAGAATCCAAATAAAGTGGTCCTCGTGTGAAAGTGGAGCCTCCGTATTTGTTATTTTATAGTTTCATACCGTATAGGCGACATCTACAAACCCTCGGTTACGTTGGTGGCAGCGGCGGGATCCGGAAGTGGGCAGATCCTCAGAAGTCTCTTCGGAGCGCGGGAAGAACAAAGCGCGAGGGCGTGCTTCCGGGGAGGGTGACGACTGTAAACTATTAATAAGACACGTTAGCCCCTAGCTAACGGGTCTGACCCTTTAGCCGAGCGGTTAGTGATGTCGCCTTGTGGTGCAGTACACCCCGTATCGAATCCCGCACCGGCAAGAAAATAACCGGTTACATCATCATCATCCAAACCGCTTACCCTGCTCTCAGGGTGGCGGGGGATGCTGGAGTCTATCCCAGCAGTCACTGCGCGGCAGGCGGCGGGGGGTGGACACCCTGGACAGGCCGCCAGGCCATCACGGGGCCATCAGAGCATCCGAAATAAACCCCGAACCATTCACCGGAGTTATCCACGAGTTCCCTAATCTGAATAAACTATTCAAAACCCTCTCGGATTAGTTGGGAAATCCATATCAGCTGAGATCAGGCTGTTTTCATGACTTTTTAGAGGAACGTGATTCTCACAGGACAGCTATGCTACAAACAGGATTTTACAGAATGTGATGCATTGCTGTAGAGTCCGGTACCGAGCAGTATTGTAGAGTAGTTCAACTGAGCTCCACTTTAGACCTCTCCAGCAGTAACGTCTGGCTGGCTAGATCTTCATGAATCACTCTAAGAAAGACGGTTAGCGTACCGTTACCATGGAAAACGACGGTTCCGGTTCAGTGACAGGACGCGCCGGAAGTCGCGCCCATAATTCACGCAAGGCATCATGGGGGCTAGGAATAAAGCGGGTGGAGTTTTCCGACTCCCCCGCAGAATCTGAGTCCCCCGGAAAATTCCGTAACACCGGGTTCGATATACAGAGATGCTTCACATCCGGCTGCTGAAGGAGAGAAACGGTCTTCCCGTGTTGTCCTCCTTCCGGCGAGCACACAACTCTGAACTGACCCACCTTCTCTGACCGGGTCACGGCCTCCGCAGCCAGCCGACAAGCTGCGATGTTACAGCATAAAGCAACTCCCACGGACCGGAAAGATGAAATGGCTTTTTTTTTCTTCTATTGTTAATCAAAAACTAATTAATATTTCAAATGACCATATTTCAAATACCTCCAAAGTCACACTTTCCTATGGCAGAAGAAAGAGGCTTAAGGAGTAAAATCGCCTGTTGTGGCGATACACAAATGAGGGTAGATTCAGCAGGGGCTGCTGCTCCTTTAAGGCGGACGTTCAGCGTGATGACGTAGGCACTGCTCAGCGTTTCCGGGGTGGAGCCATGTGTGCGTAGCGTTATTATTTTTCCCACCTCGATTCCGGGAAGACCCGCCCCTACTCTATCTCTGATTGGCTAACGCTATCCCTAACCCCACCCCAACCCTAACCAACCTAATCAACGGAGGTAACGAGTACTAGCCAATCAGAGGGAAGACCCGCCCCTACTCTATCTCTGATTGGCTAATCCTATCCCTAACCCCACGCCAACCCTAACCTTAACCAACCTAATCAACGGAGGTAACGAGTACTAGCCAATCAGAGAGAAGACCCGCCCCTACTCTATCTCTGATTGGCTAATCCTATCCCTAACCCCCACCCTAACCTTAACCAACCTAATCAACGGAGGCAACGAGTACTAGCCAATCAGAGGGAAGACCCGCCCCTACTCTATCTCTGATTGGCTAATCCTATCCCTAACCCCACGCTAACCCTAACCTTAACCAACCTAATCAACGGAGGCAACGAGTGCTAGCCAATCAGAGGCAGAGTTCCCGGAATGCGGGTCGGGAAAAAAAACAAGGCGTGTGCAGCAGCTAGCGGTTGGTTAGCTGGTTGCCAGGAGAGATTGTGCTGTATCGGTGTCGTTTTGACTCGACTCGATCTCTCCGTCTCCTCCTCCTGCGCCCCCACACTGTTATCGCGGGACCTGATAACATTTCACACATTCAGCACGTCAGATCTTTTGAGGGGGTACAGTAATCCACGCGACTCCTTTGAAGGCCATTCAGAAAGGACTAGAGAATCACGTGCTGAGGTGGAAAGAAAAGAGGCAAGTATTCTGCAGCCTGGTCGTGACGTCATGTTCGTTCCTACACTTATAAATTCAGAGAAAGTACCAACATTTCCTTCTGCTTATGTTTGACTCTGAAAATGGTGTACTTTAATCCAGTTGGTGGTGGGATTTTTTTTTGGGGGGGGGTCTTCACCAAAATAATTCAGGAAGACCTGCTCATGCCGGGCAGCAGTGAGACTCAGCTTCAACAATGCAGACACACTCCTGTTAAGTACTAGTAGGATTTGTGATAACGGGCTACACAAATACAACTGACTCGACTCCTGCTACTAGGAGTTTCAGGAACTGTTACTTCTGTGCTGGAAAGGACACAAGTACTGATGCAACCTTATGGTTTCACACGAGAAACACTTGGTCGGGCGTCCCTGCAGACACAACTGGCCGTGTCTGCGGGTGGGAAGCCGGATGTGGGTGTGTGTCCTGGTCGCTGCACTAGCGCCTCCTCTGGTCGGTCGGGGCGCCTGTTCACGGGGGAAGGGGAACTGGGGGGAATAGCGTGATCCTCCCACGCGCTACGTCCCCCTGGTGAAACTCCTCACCGTCAGGGGAAAAGAAGCGGCTGGTGACTCCACATGTATGGGAGGAGGCATGTGGTAGTCTGCAGCCCTCCCCGGATCAGCAGAGGGGGTGGAGCAGCGACCGGGACGGCTCGGAGGAGTGGGGTAACTGGCCGGATACAACTGGGGAGAAAAAGGGGAAAAAATCCAAAAGAAAGAAACTAGAAATACACCCCCTTCAACACACACACACACACACACACACACACACACACACACACACACACACACACACACACACACACGTTTGTGTTTCCTTACTTAAGAGGACGCTCATTGGCTATAATTCATTCCCTAGCCACTAACTCTAACGTTAGCCATCAGCGCTAAATGTCCAACCTACCCTTACCCTTAATAACTTAATTTACCCTTAACCTTAATCTTAACCTAATCCTAATTCTAACCTTGACCCTTAACCCCAGTCCTAACCCTAGAACAGGCCTTTAGGCCAGCATGTCCCCACTTTGCCAACATGTGCTCACTCTGACAGTTAAAAGCTAGCGTTGGTCCTCACAAATACAGCTGGACAACACACACACACACACACACACACACGCACACACACACACACACACACACACACACACACACGCATGCATGCACACACACACACACACACACACACAGAAACACACACACGCCTCAAAATTCTGCTTCTCCGATCATTCATTGTGAAATTCATCCTGGAATTTGGCGGCAGTTCCAAATTTAGCTCCGAGGCATCGAAGCGAATCTCCGCTCAGGAGCCAAATCCCCCCCCCAACCCACCCCACCCCCCCGCGTCTCGAGTCTCAGCCCCACTTAGAGCGACCGTGACGGCTGCTGCAGGGAGGGGAGGTCACAATCTGTGAAGGTGGACCGAGGTACGTGTTCGGCATGGAGAAAAGCCGCGGTCTAATGGCTTGTCTGGAAAGAGCCCGGGGGTGCCGCTCTCATCTGCCCGCCTCTGCAGGGGGAAAGGACCGGCCCGGTTCTGATAAATCGCTACCCTGACCTCTGCCCTCGCCGTGGACACACGGGGGGAGGGTTGTGTCATGCAACCCTGCAGAATTACTCAAGCTGTATGTGCACACACACACACACGCACACACACACACACACACACACACACACACACACACACACACACACAGACACACACAGACACACACACACAGACACACACACACACACAGACACACACACACACACACGCACACACACACACACAGACACACACACACAGACACACGCACACACGCACGCACACACACACACACACACACGCACACACACACACACAGACACACACACACACACACACACAGACACACACACACACACACACGCACACACACACACACAGACACACACACACACAGACACACACACACACACACAGACACACACACACACACACACACACACAGACACACACACACACAGACACAGACACACACACACACACACACACACACACACACACACACGCACACACACACACACAGACACACACACACAGACACACACACACACACACACAGACACACACACAGACACAGACACACACAGACACACACACACACACACACAGACACACACACGCACACACACACACACACACGCACACACACACACACACACACGCACACGCGCACACACACAGACACACACACACACACACTGCTACTAGCTGCAGAGGAAAGCAGCCAGGATCCTCAGCGGGGCAGATTTATCACGGGGCCCGCGCGGTGCTAACGCAGATGACCCCAATCACAGAAGGGGGGCAGGAAGGAAACCCAGTCCTGCCCTGGCCAAGGCCACACTTTATCGCCAGCTATCGTCCTACTCTGCTGATGACACGGCACCCGCGGGGTCGATCACCTATAATAGAGTCCGGCGGAGGTGCAGATTAGAAAGTACGAATCACGGTGCAGATGGCTGCTCGTTCAGCCCGCCCTCGTCACAGCCGGCCGGCGAGCTCCGCGGCTCCTTCTCCACAACCGGCCTCCCAGATGTGGATGAGGAGGCGGATAACACAGCTCGGTTAGGGGAGATAAAGACCCTCAAAGGCTTCTTTCTGTGTGTGTGTGTGGGGGGGGGTAACTAAGATGGCAGAGAGAGGTTATTAAACCAGGTGTCCTGCTTCTGAGCACATCTGGTCGACCTTTCTTCTTCTTCTTCTCTCCCCCCCTCTCTTCTTCGCCGCTCTTATCTCTCTCGCCGCCGTACGGAGGGAGGCAGGCGGAGGAGGAGGAGGAGTAATCCTGGCCGTTGTGAGGGAGCTAATCTACCGGGCGCCGAGCGTCTCCCGTGGTAGGTGCTAAGTGCTGTCAGCTCCCTGACGCCAACACGCAATGTTCCTGGAGGTAATTAAGATGCCCCTCGGTGTCCCCCGTCACCCCGGCTGCTCAGCTGCCACCTCAGATCCAGATGTTCACACGTGGCCGGAACTTTCTAAACGTGAGTGAAATGTCACATGCATCCACCGACCTCACCCGACATGCCCCCTAGAGCAGAGAGGGGGCACTTATGTTGAGACGTGGGGGGTGGGGGGGGGCATTCATCAAAAGTCAAATATTCATCATCCAAATGTCTGTTTGCCAGCAGCTTGAGGTCAGGTCAGGACGGTGACCCGAGTCCACGCCGGGGTGCTGTGTGGACTTGCAGATGACTCCCATTATAGCCACGCCAGAACGGAAGGGAAGATCAGGGTGGTGTATACCTCACCCCCTCCCTCCCTCACTCTCCCCCCCCCCCCTGCTGGCTGGGTGGAGCTGGTCTGACAGATGACAGTGCAGCAGCTGGGGGAACCTCATGAGACGTCTGGACTGTCTGTCAGCATCCCGGGCAGCCAGCTTGATTGGGGCTGGGTCGGTTTGGGTCTGGATCTCGTCCCCTCTCGGAAGATTACTCTCCACCGTCTCCAGCCAGGACGCAGGCGGGTGACGGTGAAGGCCACAGACAGGAGGAGTCTCGACAGCATTTGAACAGTGACACACCGACGCTGCAGCTCCGTGCTGTGGCTCTGCTGTGGCACGAAGCAGCGGCTACGCCAGGGGTCCCCAATAGGCGGCCCGCGGGCCACGTCCGGCCCGTGACGGGTTGATTTATGGTCCGCGGGAGTTTTTGGAGAAATGCCAGAAGGAAGAATGTTTTTTTTTTTATTTCCCTACCCAAAAAAAATAAAAATAATTAATTTCTTAGTAAAAGTAAGACTAGTAATATATCGAAAAATAGATGAAAAATCTCTGTTTAAATTATAATACCTGCAACGTATCGACACCGAAACAAACTAACGAACAACGTGCTGCTGGAGGTTGAGTGGCCCGTGGTTTTAAAAGTGGCCCTAAAAGTGGCCCGCTATGAACAGTAATTGGGGGACCCCTGGGCTACGCCGTCTACGTGCCAACCGTCTGTTCTGATTTCAGCCCGCTGGCAGTTGTGTCAGATGACTAGTTACTGCCCTTGATTTACACACACCCCCACCCACACCCCCACCCCCATAAAACCTCTCTTAGACTTATATTATGTTTATTTTTTAATCTAATTTAATTCTTATTTTTGGGGGGATTCCCCCCCCCTTCTCCCCAACTGTATTCGGCCAATTACCCCACTCTTCCGAGCCGTCCCGGTCGCTGCTCCACCCCTTCTGCCGATCCGGGGAGGGCTGCAGACCACCACATGCCTCCTCCCATACAGGTGGAGTCAGCAGCCGCTTCTTTTCACCTGACAGTGAGGGGTTTCACCAGGGGGACGTTGCACGTGGGAGGATCCCCCTCCACCCCGAACAGGCGCCCCAACTGACCAGAGGAGGCGCTACTGCAGCGACCAGGACACATACCCACATCCGGCTTCCCACCCCACCGAGCCGGACGTAACGCGGGGATTCGAACCGGCGATCCCCGTGCTGGTAGGCAACGGAATAGACCGCTACGCCACCCGGACGCTACAATTTATACTGTGTTTATTGCACATGAACATTCCCATGTGGAATCCTGCACATTGCAATCCGAAGAGAGTCCACCAGCTAGACCTAGGTGGCGCTAGAGGCGGCGCAACGGCGCAAGTTTTTGGACAGGCAGATTTCAGCTTGTACAGGCGCTTTACTACACGAGCGGACGACCCCCCCCCCGGATACTCGTGACGTCATCGCTCATTTACATACACCCAATCAGATCAAATGATCGAACACGTTAAACTCCGCCCACCCTCGTTCTATCAAAGAGGACTCGACCCCTCCCTCGCGGAACAGTGGCGGGTGAAGGCGTTAAAACAAAGCAAAACAAAAGAGAAATACCGCTGAATGGTTTACCGCGTCATCTTCATGATCCCTCCGTGTTAACGCTTAAATGTGACTATATCGACTTCCACACGACTTTCAACTTACGCGAACGAGGACTACGATCAGCTGACCGTAACCCGCCATGTTGGTTGTTGCTCAGCGACGGCGTGACGTAACGAGCATGCGCAGAGAGTACACAACTGTGCCGAGCTCTGCGCACGTAAAAACAACAGCGAGTGCTGAATAAATATGGCTCCAGGGCTCACTGCTAATCCGCTAGCCTACACAGAACCCCCCCCCCCACCACACCTGACTAAGGGTTCCCAAAATGGCACGTCTTTCCTGTCGCAGCAGACGAGATACCTGGAAGAGAAGCGACTTTGATGAAACCAGTGGACACTTTAAGTTAGCAGGGAGGGAGGGAAGGAGGGAGGGAGAGAAATCACGCTTTACAAGATAAATCATGCAGCTGGCAGCCAGCTTAGACGGTGTACAACCAGATAAGGTTGCCAGGGAAACCCTCCTGCACAACCAATAAGCAATCTCCTCCATACCACCCTCCCTGATCTGTGCCAACAATTAATACCTTGCACAGGCGAAGGGGATGGGGCAGCGATGTGGGGGGGGGGGGCAGCCACAAATCCCCCCGGGTGCTTAATGCGACCTCACCCTCTCCCCTTCCGCAGACGAGGACACAAGGTAAACAAAACAAAACCTGTCCTAAACGGAGACTGGGCCCCGGGGGAACACTGGAGGAGGACGACGTGTGATTCATCGCTAATTAGTTCAATGAGTTGCGTGCCGCATGTAGTCCTCAGACAAATGCCTCCTGTGTAACAGCGCGCGCCACCGACCTGTCTTTATTGGCTGTTTTGAATGCTCGGTCATAAAAATGCCATTAAACGCGGGCCATGTCCATTTACTGGGTGACAGTAATGGCGACACGTCGCTCCAGCTGAACAAACCAAGTGCACAGCCCTTAAACAGAGCTGCTGGGGAGCCGTTGCTGTCCGAGTGATTTCCCCCGGCCACAGATCGATGCACCGGGGCCTTATCTATCACTGGCACCCAATTACCGCTATAGACGCCCGCTTACTACTGGTACTGAGTGCTTCAGTCTCTCTATTGACCACCTGTCACGCGCCCGCTCAGCTACACCTCCTGACCTATCATCATCCATCCACCCACCCATCCATCCATCCACCCATCCATCCATCCGCCGCCAGCACCACAGCGTGTTGTCAGGGGAACACAAGATGGAAGGATACAAAACATCCTGAGAGAAAGACGGGGAGAGGACAAGACACAGACAGGCGTCATAGAGAGAGAGAGACAGACGGACAGATTTACCATCACGTCATTAGCAAGCCATGACATCATTTCCGCCTCGTAAGATGGAAAAAGTGTCTCCTCTCAATCAAAAACACTAAAAAGGGAAAAAACGAGATACTGAGTGATGAGAAAGAGAAAGCAAGACAAGGAGAAAGAGATCGACAGAGAGAGAGAGAGAGAGAGAGAGAGAGAGAGAGAGAGAGAGAGAGAGAGAGAGAGGGAGACACAGAGAGAGAGGGAGAGAGAGAAAGAGAGAGAGAGAGAGAGAGAGGGAGACAGAGAGAGAGCGAGAGAGACAGAGAGACAGAGCGAGAGAGAGCGAGAGAGAGAGGAGAGAGAGAGCGAGAGAGAGAGAGAGAGAGAGAGAGAGAGAGAGAGAGAGAGGAGAGAGAGAGAGAGACAGAGAGAGAGAGAGAGAGAAAGAGAGAGCGAGAGAGAGAGAGAGAGAGAGAGGAGAGAGAGAGAGGAGAGAGAGAGAGAGAGAGGAGAGGAGAGAGAGAGAGAGAGAGAGAGAAAGAGGGAGAGGAGAGACAGAGAGAGAGAGGGAGAGAGACAGAGAGAGAAAGGGAGAGGAGAGAGAGACAGAGAGACAGAGAGAAAGGGAGAGCGAGAGAGAGAGAGAGAGAGAGAGAGAGGAGAGAGAGAGAGGAGAGAGAGAGAGAGAGGGAGAGGAGAGAGAGAGAGAGAGAGAAAGAGGGAGAGGAGAGACAGAGAGAGAGGGGGAGAGAGACAGAGAGAGAGAGGGAGAGAGACAGAGAGAAAGGGAGAGGAGAGAGAGAGACAGAGAGAGGGAGAGACAGAGAGACAGAGAGACAGAGAGAAAGGGAGAGGAGAGAGAGAGAGCGAGAGCGAGAGAGAGACAGAGAGAGAAACTGACACGTGCACGACCTCGTCCATAACCCACTTTGCATTTCACCTCCTTCTGCGTGTTGGACTCCACGCACAGCTGGTTGCCACTAGGCCGACGTCATCAGCTAAATCGGGGAATCGCCGAATGACAAGAGCTACACAAGTGAGCGTGGAAACCAAGAAAACGTCACAAACGCTTACTATGACGTGACCGGAAACGGTGCAATTAAACAAGCCGATACCAAATCTTCTTCTTCCGGCTTGGCGTCCGGACGGCGTCCCGCGCCTTACCCGTGCCCCGGTCCACAGGGTCAGTGGTTGTGTCAGCAGGGCATCCGACGTCACATTTCGCCAAATCATCAGTACACGCGGACTGACAAGACCACACCGGGTCGGTCGATACCGCAATCGGTGCTGCGCCCTCACAGGGTACCGATGACGGGAACTATAAAGTCCGCTGTGGTGACTCCTGGGAAACGGGGAACAAGCCGAAACGAGAGGTCGACATGACTCAGTCGGTATAAGTTGTGTACTCTCTGCGCATGCTCGTCGCGTCACGCTGTCGCTAAGCAACAACCAAGATGGCGGGTTACGGTCAGAAGAGGTCCGTGGAAGGGACGATGCCATGAGGTTTTAATCTTTTAAATTCCAAAGCCCAGAAAATTATTTTTTCTGCATGACGTCACGGCGTAACCCGGAAGCCAGAAACTTTTTTTGGCGTTTCTGCGCCAGGCGAGCAATTCTCATTGGAATGAACAGGCGCCATTTTTAGACCCGGTATCCGGTTCTACTATAATACATCCAATGGCAATGACACGCAGACAGTTTAAGTGTAACAAGTCAAGTCTGTGGGACAAAGTGGATGACTTGTCTTCGTCCACAGCCAAGCTGGGACAGAAACACCGTCAGGTTTTTGGTAGGACTTGTCTTCGTCCACAGTCGAGCTGGGACAGAAACACCGTCAGGTTTCTGGCAGGACTTGTCTTCGTCCACAGCCGAGCTGGGACAGAAACACCGTCAGGTTTTTGGCGGGACTTGTCTTCGTCCACAGCCAAGTTGGGACAGAAACACGGTCAGGTTTTTGGCGGGACTTGTCTTCGTCCACAGCCGAGCTGGGACAGAAACACAGTCAGGTTTCTGGCAGGACTTGTCTTCATCCACAGCCAAGCTGGGACAGAAACACCGTCAGGTTTTTGGTGGGACTTGTCTTTGTCCACAGCCGAGCTGGGACAGAACACCGTCAGGTTTTTGGTGGGACTTGTCTTCGTCCACAGCCAAGCTGGGACAGAAACACCGTCAGGTTTTTGGCAGGACTTGTCTTCGTCCACAGCCGAGCTGGGACAGAAACACGGTCAGGTTTTTGGTAGGCTTTGTCTTCGTCCACAGCCGAGCTGGGACAGAAACACGGTCAGGTTTTTGGTGGGACTTGTCTTCGTCCACAGCCGAGCTGGGACAGAAACACCGTCAGGTTTTTGGTGGGACTTGTCTTCGTCCACAGCCGAGCTGGGACAGAAACACCGTCAGGTTTTTGGTGGGACTTGTCTTCGTCCACAGCCAAGCTGGGACAGAAACACCGTCAGGTTTTTGGCAGGACTTGTCTTCGTCCACAGCAGAGCTGGGACAGAAACACCGTCATGTTTTTGGTAGGACTTGTCTTCGTCCACAGCCGAGCTGGGACAGAAACACGGTCAGGTTTTTGGTAGGCCTTGTCTTCGTCCACAGCCGAGCTGGGACAGAAACACGGTCAGGTTTTTGGTGGGACTTGTCTTCGTCCACAGCAGAGCTGGGACAGAAACACCGTCAGGTTTTTGGCAGGACTTGTCTTCATCCACAGCCGAGCTGGGACAAAAACACCGTCAGGTTTTTGGCAGGACTTGTCTTCGTCCACAGCAGAGCTGGGACAGAAACACAGTCAGGTTTTTGGCAGGACTTGTCTTCATCCACAGCAGAGCTGGGACAGAAACACCGTCAGGTTTTTGGCAGGACTTGTCTTCGTCCACAGCAGAGCTGGGACAGAAACACAGTCAGGTTTTTGGCAGGACTTGTCTTCATCCACAGCAGAGCTGGGACAGAAACACAGTCAGGTTTTTGGCAGGACTTGTCTTCATCCACAGCCAAGCTGGGACAGAAACACCGTCAGGTATTTGGTAGGACTTGTCTTCGTCCACAGCCGCCACGGGACAGAAACACCGTCAGGTTTTTGGTGGGAGTTGGTGTGAAGCAGTAGAGGAGGCGGCTGGCGTAATTGTGCCCTGCCAGCCTCATTGATAAATTGGAGTCATTGAGTGGTTAGAAAGTCACCTCACCTGGTGCCGGGTGATTAAAATGAATCACAGCGAGGGGAGGCGGGAGGGAGCAGGCCGGGTCCCCGGGGGGGAGGAAGCAGGGGCCTACGTACGCGGGAGATAAAACGAGTTATTTATGCTCGAGTGGACGGCTGCCAGCGCCGCTGCTGGGGCGGAAAGAAACAAAACGTCACCATCTTAACTCCGTTCCGTGGTCTTTTATTATTCAAAAATACAGCACAGAAGATACACACATAAAAACTAAAATGGTTTTCACACGATGTGCAAACCTCAAAGAAGACTTCCGTACAATATAAGTAAGCCATTTTTAAGATCTACAGTTAGTATCGTTAGTAGTACTCGATGTTCTGAGCGGAGAGGGGGACGGTCCAATTGCACAGTCGTTCTATTGGGTCGGTACAGTTAATCAGTGGGTGAAAGTCTAAATGAAACGATGGGGGCCCCATCCAGACGACAAACTCCCCCTCTGTCCACACACACACACACACAATCATATACACACACACACAATCATACACACACACACACAGACACACACACTTCCTGGGGTTGAAGAAGAGCTGACAGATTAGATTCCTTTATGTGGGCAAGTCCAGGTTTCACTTTCCTTACTGTAGGAAAATGTGGCTCATCGTCACGGGTGTGACGTGACACCTGCCACAACCAGGAAGTAAAGAGGCCAAAAAAAAAAAGAAATACCTCTGCACCTGTCACTTCCCCTTTAATCCCCGAAATACACAAACACGCAACGCCACAAATTCAAACCGGACCACAGACCATTCGCTCTGTGCAGACGAGACCCCGCCGCCCCATCGCTCCCTCCATAGACACAAATTTGCCAAACACGTCACTGCAGAGCATTAAATATACATACAAATACCTTTATATCGTTAGACTGATCTGATTAGTGATAGTGTTACCTAGACAGGATATTCATTTTTACATACAGCAAAACAAAAAAAAACAAAACAGTTTGTCATTAAAAACAGCATTACAAGTGATGAATTTAAAACTGGAAAATTTTTGTTTTTGGAATAGAAAATAAAAACGACAACTTCGGAATGGTGCCACTGCTCAGCCAGAGAGCACTTTTGCACGAGAGGGGGGGAGATGACCATAACCGAATCGAGGTTACAGAAAGACGATTCGTTGACTAATTGTGAACCGATTAGTATATTCCGGGTCCGATGGTAGGACACGTTAATAACTAGATGTAAGCTACACAGCCTGGCTCAACTATGGTGACCACCTGGACCGCAGCAGCTGTCTATAACACAAGTCAATTGTGACAGAAAGGCACAATGGAGGTCATTAATTCCAGCCGTGTGGGCTGCACAGGGATTAACTAAGGGGTGGTGATTAAGGCTAGATTTATATGTTGCTGCAGAGTCATTAGTCAGAGCAAAAAGACAAACTGTTTCCAGCTAATATTCTTAACGTGGGGAAATCCTGACTGGCCGACGAGAGCGGATAAGGCTGCAGTACCTCTGCCCGGACTACAGGGAAACAAAACGTGGTCCACAACTACAACAAACCAACAAATGCCATTTTCCCCTCGGACGAGCCGCCCCTTTCTCGGAGCACGTCCCGGCTGAGACCGCGGGCTCTCGCCTACGGGAACGCACTCCGACGGTGCGAGTAAACACAGAAGCGAAGACCGACAGGCTACGGGGGTTAACCTCATGCAGGAGCAGGCGTGAACCGAAACACAAGCTCCAGTGATTCGGCCTTCGCAGGGCTTATAACGTTCCACCCTCTTCATAAGTGCTTCCTTCATATAATTGCGTCTATGTATAGACGTGTTGTATCCTTCATTAAAAAAAAAATCCAATTAATGTCCGGGGGGGAGCAGCTTAGGGCTTCATATTGACCGTGAGTGAGAAGGTTAATCAAGATATTGGCTCCCTGTAATGTAACTGCAAGTAAGGCGGATTAAGTATGCCAGACCTTCAGGCTGGGGTCACGGGAACCACTGATGATGAATTAAGAGTAGCTACTGCAGTCCTGCTAATGTGTGTGTGTGTGTGTGTGTGTTGTCTTTCAGAGGTCATGGGTGTTCTGTAGGAACAGAGGGGTTGGGGGTTTGTTACCAGCCAAACATTATCAATGCGATTGTTCAGTGAACCTCATTGTCCACCAGTTCACCCCCGCTGCTCCTTCCAACAACCCCCTGGAGGGGAGTAGGGGGTACTCTATTGTTTTCAACAAAGGCCAAACAACAAAAATCCACCCAATCACAAGATGCGATCGGTCCGCTCCGCCCGCTGAAACCAGCCAATCATCTGCCCCCGGCCCAACCCTTGACCCAACTGCAAACTGGACCAACTCAGATAGTAAACAGTCAAACAACAAGTTGCCTAAATGTTCCTGCAGCTTGCCGACACGGCCGGTGGGATCGGCTATCCCATAACTAACAGTGGGAGGGATGGGTTATAACGTCAGTTCAAATCTCTGGGAACCCCTTTATGTAAAAAAAAAAAATCTGTTCAAATTTTAAATTCACATAAGTCTGCATTTGAGCATTTAACGCACACAGCACCTATTATTCACAGAGGTTATTGGATTGATTTAAAAGAAATTTCTCATGCTGCAGTTTGGGTATTTCATCAGTTAGGCAACAGCTGAACTACACGTTTGCTAAATTCCCCTCCACATACACACAGGCAACCACACAGCTGCTATTCTACACATACATGCATACAGCGGTACACAAATCGCTGGCCAGTTTGGGGCCTCAGTTTGCTGAACATATATTTCTACTGAAAGGGCCAACTGAGAAAAAAAAAAAAAAAAAAAACAGAACAAAAAACAACAAAATACATGCATTCGACTATGTACAATAAATTCTGTATATTGACCACTGAGCTGTGTATCAACCCTAAAATTACTTCTTTTTTTTTTCTCTGTGCGAAAGTCTTGGAAGAGATTCATAAAAGTTTTTTTTGTTTTTTTGTCTTAGGTAAAAAGTTGATGTGGTCTGATGTGGTTTGCAGCGCTCGTCTTCTCAGCACCACACCAGAGCCAGGCCTTCATAGAGGGACTATTCTCCCTTTTGTAAATAGCGAAGAGCAGTAAGTCAGGCTCGTCAGCCCAGCCCAGCTCCTTTTCCATCTTCATCGGCTTGCCCCATCCTACATCCCGCCCGACCCCACCCCCACCCCCCCACCCACCCACTGGTCCTCCTTGCACCATCCTGTCCCTACTGTGAGAAAGGGGTGGTGCTAGACGATAGAGCCGTCCCTGTTCTGGGCGGGGATCATGACAGGGATGGCTCCCATGCGGCTGAGGTTGGGGCCGGCCATCTTGGAGGCGGTGGGTGGGGGCAGTGGGGCATGGCTAGGAGGCCTCTCGAACTCCTCTGACGAAGGGATCTTGTCGTACTGGGGCTTGAGGGCGTACTCGTGCAGGTTGGAGGGCGACATGGAGCCCAGGGAGGAGCGCTGGCTGCCCACGCTGGTGAAGCTGCGCGCTGTCGACACTCGGCTCTTAGGAGGGGGTACGTCCTCCCTGCAGGTGAGAGACGGGGGAGTTAACACAGGGAGACAAAGAGCTGAACAATCAAACTAATTTTTGTTTAAGAGCAACACCCGACGCCCGTCTGAGACAAAAAAATAACCCGTTTTCTTACTGAGGTTTATTGATGCTGTGGTGTCAGCACCATGGGTACAATACAAACCCAAAAACAACCTAACATAAAAAGACCACCTGAATAAACAGAGTAGGAAGAAGGGACGAGATACAAGAAGAGATGGAGTGAATAAAAAGTGACATTCGGTTGGAGAGTGCTTTTGTATGACTGCTTAGACTGTGTCTGCTCTGGTCAGCCACACAGTTGCTGTGCAACAGCCTGAAGACATCGAGCTTAGTGTCCAAACCAGCAACATCACGTACTCCCCCTGACACCACATCAACAACTAACACCACATTAACAGCTAATAAGCAGCAATAATCCAGTTAAGAGCTTAATCAAACGGCACCCAAGGGGCCAGTGTCTGTTTGGTGCACAGTTTGTCCACATTATAGAGTTTCAGCGTGTCTGTGCATGCGAGGCAGAGCCAGCGGTCTAATCCTCTTTGTCCCACAGTGCCAGTGGTGCCACATTGTGTTGTTAGACAGATACAGTCCGGAGTAGAGGAGTGGCGGGCCTCGGGGTTGGAAGAGAAGCCCGAAACGGGACGGATGGAATGCTCTGACCCTGAGGGTGGGTCCGGAAGAGGGCTAGAGCCAGACATGGGATCCACAGAGCAAACAAAGCTTTCAAACTGATTACGACAGCCATTTATTTGAGGAAGGGTAAAAAAAGAAAAACGCTGATTTGGCGACAACCATTTTCACGGCTGCCGGGGCTCTGTAGGTGTGTGCTGTGTGTGTGTGATGCGTGTCTGAGACGAACCGTGGCCAAATGACAGCATTATGAGACGCTGCCCCCCCCCCCCGGCATTTTAATGGCAGCATTTTACCTAATTTTGAATAGTCAAAGGAATATTACTCTAATTCAGGGGTGGGCAATCTTATCCAGAAGGGGCCGGTGTGGGTGCAGGTTCTTGTTCCAACCGAGCAGTTACACACCTGTGTCTCCTAATCAAGTTCCTCAGCAAAGACTCCACTGGTTGATTAGCGGGAACAGGTGTGTAACTGCTCGGTTGGAACAAAAACCTGCACCCGCACCGGCCCTCTCTGGAGAAGACTGCCCGCCCCGCCGCACACCATTACAACATCACTGCTTTGTTAGGTCCGCAGACAGCTTTGTGTATTTGAGAACCAACTCTCATCGGTATTTTGGGAGCGCACCTGATCTCGTTACAGATTTCCTTCTCGTACTTCTTCCTGTGACGGGCACGGCAGCAACAGAAGAGGATGATGGCGATGATGATGAGGATAAGCAGCACAGCTATGACGGCCCCTGCGATGATGCCCGCAGTGTTGGGAGCTGGACAAGACAAGAGAGATGAGGTATGGGGGGAGTCGGTAAACCGAAAGCAAAACACACACACATACTCAGGGGTCATTCAAAACCCAGCATCAACCCCAGAACCATAATCACACAACTACATAACATGTGCACTTTATCTCTGAAAACAAGTACGTTAAGCAACGTTGGTGTGTGTCCAAACCCTAAGCAGTTCAAATAACTGGTCACTCATGTGCCCTTCGTTTTCTAAACAAGTTGAGATGTAACAAGATGGCCGATATTGACCTGAGTCACCGTCGTCCATTTGTCAGCGGAACAAGGATGAGTAAACGCTTACTATCCACTACCAAACTGTCAGTGTGGCAACCTGACCGCCCAGGACTGTGGACTGCTCAAAATCACTGGCGTGGGACTACCGAAACTTCATAATATTTACACCACTCACTGCAAAAGGAAAGCCACACATGTCATTAAGGACACCAGCCACCCCGCTCACGCTCTGTTCTCGCATTTTCCAGCTAAGAAAACGCTACCGGAGCATCAACTCACACACCACCCGTCTCAGTAATGGCTTCCTTCTACAGGCAGTCAGGTTGCTGAACAGCTGACGCACCCACATGCATCCTACATCATTGTGTTATCCTGTACTGTGTACATAATGTATGGATTCACTGTGTACTTTTTTTCTCTCTCCAATTGTACTTGACCAATTACCCCACTCATCCGAGCCGTCCCGGTCGCTGCTTCACCCCCTCTGCCGATCCGGGGAAGGCTGCAGACTACCACACGCCTCCTCCCATACATGTGGAGTCGCCAGCCGCTTCTTTTCACCTGACAGTGAGGAGTTTCGCCAGGGGGACGTAGCATGTGGGAAGATCACGCTATTCCCCCTAGCCCCCCCCCCCACTCGAACAGGCGCCCCGACCGACCAGAGACACATACACACATCCGGCTTCCCACCCGCAGACACGGCCAATTGTGTCTGTAGGGACGCCCGACCGAGCCGGAGGTAACACTGGGATTCTAACCGGCGATCCCCGTGTTGGTAGGCAACGGAACAGACCGCTACACTACCCGGTCCATTTTTTTTTCTTTTTGGGGATGCTGTGTACTTGTGTTCTTTGTCCTCGTGTCCCTTGTGTTAAGGCAGAGAGAGCCAGAGCACAAGAACGTCGCTGTATTCTAAATACTCATGAGAATAAAGCTGAACTCGAGCAGCACAGTTTACAGCCAGTTGTTCCAGACTGACAAATGAAGAGGCGAGAGAGAGAGAGAGAGAGTTGTGTAGCAGCCTCAACACTAACTGGTGTTGGAACGGAAAGCTAGGTGGACACTTACGTGGCGTGATGTTGAGCTGCAAAATGCACTCCTCGCTTCCTACGCGGTTGTTGGCTGTGCAGCGATAGGTGCCAGACGCGCTGGCAGATGCATTCCTCACATTCATGCTACCTGCCGTGGGGTCTGCAGGGGGAGGATGAGAGAACTTCATGAGGACAAGAATCAGACACATTAAGATAAATGCACATCATTCTGGAACAGCGTCGCCGTTTGACCTTTAAAACAGCCAGTTTTGGCTGTCGAGAGCATGCGGCTCTGTGTTCGTCTGAGCGTACGAGAGAGGAAGAGTGAGTCATTACCCAGGACAGCAGAGGCAGGCAGCAGCTTGCTGTCACTGGTCCTCTCCCAGGTGTACTGCAGGGGTTTGGTGCCCTCGCTGGATAGGCACCTCAGCACAATGTCCTTGCCCTCCTCGGTGAGGCCTTCTGCATAGCACCTTGGCTTGGACGGCTTCACTGTGGAGAGACAAAGTGAAGGGAAGGGTGGGGGGGGGTGAGAGAGAGAGAGAGAGAGGAGAGAGAGAGCATAAGATGTGGCAGACATGCCCAGGTGGTCACATTAGCTTGGAACAACAGAATGCATAATGTCTACACACCCCAGCCCTCCTAAATCCCCCCAGTAAACACACACACACACACACACACACACACACACACACACACACACACTCTCTTACTCAACCCCATGAAGCCCCTCATTTCTCAGTCCCACACTGCGAGGACACATTGACTGTGTGTGCAGAGGTACGTGTACTGTCGATTTCCCTCCTGCTTAAAGCAGCAGTCATCAGCATAATGAGAGCAGTAATCAGGGTAATTGATACAGCTGCTGTCATTACAGCTGTTGTCATTACAGGTGCTGTCACTCAGAATAATGGACACACACATGCAGACACACACACAAGCACACAGGCACACACACACAGTGCTCAGGGTAAAGGACAGAAACTGGGCCTCTAGTTGAAAGCTGAACATGTGCAAACACACTCCTCAGTCAGTCAGTGTTGGCAGGAGATGAGATGGGGAATGTGAAAACAAACAGAGCTCCAAATTAAAAGCAGACCAACTCCAGTGAAGGGCAAGAGGGCAGACACACAGTCAGCCAGGCACTGAGGAAGGGAGATGGGAGGGTGAGAAGGTAGGGGAGAGAGAGTGGAGGTGGAGAAAGGTAGGGGCTATGAGGGGGGAGAACTTGATGCCACAATCACTCAATTCAACTCTGCAGAGTGTGTATGTGTTGCATATATATATATATATATATATATATATATATATATATATATATGAATATTGACCATCCATCCATCCATCCATTATCCAAACTGCTTATCCTGCTGTCAGGGTCGCGGGGATGCTGGAGCCTATCCCAGCAGTCATTGGGTGGCAGGTGGGGAGACACCCTGGACAGGCCGCCATATATACATACACACATACATATATATATACATATATATATATACATACACACACACACACACACACATATATATATGGTCAATATCCCACTCCTAATTTGTTGAGCACTTTTATCAACACCATTGACGGTTTCCAGAAGAAGAAAAAAAGCTATATATATATATAAATATATATATATGCGAGTGACAGAGAGAGAGAGAGAGAGAGAGAGAGAGAGAGAGAGAGAGAGAGAGAGAGAGAGACAGAGAGAGAGACAGAGAGAGAGAGAGAGAGAGAGAGAGAGAGAGAGAGAGAGAGAGAGCGAGCGAGCATGTGTTTGTCTGAGAACAACAGGCGCTGACATCATAGTGCAGTAATGGGCTCCATAATAACAAACCCCTGGAGAGGGGCTGGCCAGATCTGAGCCGAGGGGGGGCTTAGCAGGCAGAATGGTGTGGATTAACGGCAGACAGGCTGCTTTCTCCCATGGGAGCGCTCCGTCTAATCTAAAGCGCGGGGGTCAGGGCAGACGGAGAGGCGCGGGGCTGGTGGAGATATTGAAAGAGCTGTGATTGACGGGACGGAAGGGTGACAAGGGGCCAAGGTTGCATTGCTCCTCACTCCGCGGCCCCCTCTTCCTCCGTTGTGATGTCACACGGATGCACGTTCACGCCCGGGCGCACACACCGTGGTAAACGTCAGAGAGCCAGGACATTTTGAGGGCCTCTTTTAAAAAGTGAAAGTCGACACATCCGAGGGCGGTGAGGCACAGCTTCTCATATCGGGAGCGCTGTCCCGTGAGCAGATTTGTCTGATATGAGAGAGAAAGGTGAGGTCAGAAGAGAGGGGGACTCCAGAGGACTACCTGGCTCTGTCAGAGAAAGTACTGCGATGAAAGACGTGGGAGGTGGACAAGACTATACGACCACCGAGATGAGCGCAGGGCTAAAACTGTGGCCTTCCCTTTGCACAGGAGGCCTGCTGCTTGCAGGACGGCACACGTCTTGGTTACTGGACGGTCGGAGGAAAGGTATCCCACTAGCGAGTGCCAACGTCACGTCCGGAGCGTTAAAAGGGAATGGCTGCAGCCATGGTCTTAACGGTGATAAGGATTGTTCGGACGCAGCTCTCTGGAAGACAAAGTTGAAGTGATCGGCTATTGGACGGCTCGAGTCCACCGGGAGACGGCGAATGCTTGTGAGAGCTGCTGACGTGCCGGTTCATCTACTTCCGTTAGCTTCACTGTCAGACCTCGGCCGAAAGATTACACGCGGCTATGGACAACGCCACCTGTATCGAACCCGGACGGAGGACAGATTCCTCCGCGTATGTCAGCGTGTAAACTTGGACGGGAAGTGTTCACGACAGGGGACGCAGGCGCCCCGGTGTACAGTCTGACACGTGGCCCTGCGTGTGTTTGTACTCATGCAAGTCTCCGATGTTCTTGGGACCATCTACCTTGTGACAAGTTTGACCTGAGGGTAAGAGTGCGGAGCAGGCAAGATGTCCTCCTCTCTCCTTGTCACCGTTTCTCCGCCACGAACGCCTCCCGCCCCTCGGGTCAACAGCCAGCAGCCTGTCAGCTTCTGTAGCCTCCAGCTAGCTTCTGTTCCTGCACCACCTCCCTCCCTCCCTCCCTCCCTCATTCGCTCACTGTGAGGGCCAAACTTTCTGCCCATAGTTGGCCCCCAACAGGGGTAAGATTTACATTTACGTCTTGTCCTTTCGGCTCACAACCATATCCAGTGACGCACAATGTGTACGTGGATTAAACACGCAATTCCTAGATCATTAACCTTTACAAGGAGCCATTAGTACACAGTGGAATGGTCAAAACCACGGTGCCCCCACTGAAACAGTCCTGCGAAATTACAACAGTCATGCACAGGAGGAAACAGCTGAGGAGTGAGGTAGGATTTTTTCAAAATGTTCCTTCAAGACCGAAACTTGAAGTAAAAAGAAATGGGAGTAAGCCTATATAGGAAAGAGGGCTGCACAGGACAGGAGAATTTCTGGAACAGACATCTTCTCGGCTCACGGTGGAAGATGACAGCGCTACACAGTCGTACAACCACATATGAAAATTCAATTTATGCAAAGTTTTGTTCTTGGTGAGTCCGACCCGCAAGCATTTGACCGTCTACCATAACCTACTCTGTACAAGGAAATCACAACTATCAAAAGTCAACACGCAACAACGACGCTAACAACTTAGTTTCTCTTCTGCGCCGCCCCGGGTTGCCTCAGCAAGGGATATCTAATCATACGGATCTGAAGATATTTTTCTGACAGCGACCATTAATAAAAACCAAGTGGTCGATGACGAATAAACGTCTCTCAGCTTCTGCTGAAACGAGACATCATCCTCTTGGTGTAAATCATGGGCGTTGACCTGTAAGTAGTAGCTGAGCGGGGTTGTCGCCAGGAGGAGCAGGCTGCCCCGTGTGAATGCTCAAGCGGCTTTCAGCATGGGTTGTAGCAGCGACGGCTGTGGTGACTAACGCTTCGGTGATGTTTCCCCGGTCAAATGGTTGTTTTTATGTAACATGGCCTCCCCAAGGGCAGTGAGAATGCCCGTCTAGCCAGCCAGATCCCACCGCCGCTGCAAAGAGACTCAACGGCCATTAATGAGCACATTCATCTCCCTCATTAGAGCCGAGAGAAACGCTTAGCGGTGTGACAACAGGACTGCTGACAACCTGGCTCGTTTTTCAAGTCATCCTGGTCGAGCTCGTCTGTGCAGTGCAGCGAGTTCGTCACACGTTCTAAGAAACCGCACCGGGTCGACAACCATCCCTTTTACCGTCTGGGTGACGCTGCTTCGAACGCGGCAGCACAATCCAGTGACTACCTCATCGAACCAGCTGATAGTATAGTGGACGAGAGTGTTGTTTTTTTCTGCATGCAAATAGCAGGCCAGTTTCGAGAGGCAAATGAACTTTTGACGTCACTGCTGACCGACCAGCAAGGCCAGTGTGCATGTTTGTGTTCCTCGGTGTTTGCCAAGGGAGTGAATCAGCTGACTTACACAACAGTAATGTGTCATTCACAAGCCATGCAATAAAAAAAGAAAAAGGCTCGCCAACTGTAGGTCAAAACGAAACTCTTGCAGTGGTTCTGACACATTGCTTTAAAAGACTAAATCATTTCATTTGAACCAAGTTCAATATGTGGAAAAATAAATAAATCTGTTTCGCTCAACAGTACTTGAACAGTTATCTTTGCCTATCCAGTTTGTGGTGGGGAACAGATGAGATCGTGGAATATCCGGATTTTTGTTTTAATAGTTATAATGAAAAATTTTATTTAGCTGCAAATGTTAATTAGTGAAGTGCGGCAAAACAATTTCTTTCCTCAATTTATCCTGACTGACATTCACAATAAACAAAATAATAATCAAGATTACACCACCAAGCAAACTAGTCAGAATGATCACTTGGGCCATAACCATACAGCCGTTGTGTAAAATAAGACTTGTATGATGAAGAACAAATGTTCTAGGTAGGTTAAAGCCACATCACATAGCATGTTTGCAGGGATTATGTTACCTTTATCAGACAGAGGTGTCAACTCATTACACTCCATCCCCATCTTCAGTCTGACTAGACCCTAACTGATTTCTGTGAGGGAAGGGGATTCGATTTTCCCCAACCAATCACTAGAGAACCACGTATCCGCCTCAACCTAACGTTTTTTTTTTAAGTTGACACTGATGTGTAGTCATGCTGACATACAGGTTTTATTTTATTTTTTTATACATTTATTTCTGATTTTTCCCTTTTTCTCCCAATTTAGTGGCCAATCGCTCCCTATTCTAGTTCAAACTCCCACCCTCGTACTGCATGCGTTCGCCAACTGCATCTCTCCGGCCGGCAGTCTCGAAGGAGACGCCTCGTCACGGAAGTGGCAAGGTGAATCCAGGCCGAACCACTGCTTTTTCTGACACACCCAGACACGTATTCATGTGACGAACACAAGCCGACTCCGCCCCCTCCCGAAGACAGCGTTGCCAATTATTGCTGTTTCATCGAATCTGGCCATAGTCGGATCTGACGAGACTGGGGCACGAACCCCGGTCCCCAGTGGGCAACTGCATCGACACAAAGCCGATGCTTAGACCGCTACACCACCGCGGACCCCCGACATACAGGTTTTGCCAGTGTTTTGAGAGCGGAGTGAAGTAAAAACAAACTACTTCGTGGGGTGATATTGAGAAGACATGCCGTCTTAACGCTTGACAACAGCTCGACAATGGGGTTAGTCCGGCCCATGGCGCTGACCAGTTAATTGTTAGTCTCCCCACGGCACCCATTGGCTAATCGCCATTTCAACCGAGAATCCACTGTTTCATGTCATGATGCCAGACCAGAAGAATCCGTCGACTCAGTGGAGTGGCTGGATTCAAAGGTCTGGACCCAGGCAAGGGATTACGTCAAAACAGTCAAAGCAAAGAGGACATGGGATTTGGAGAATTTCTTCTGTAAAGAGCGAGTGAATTTATTCTGTGACCAATCAATCAATCAATCAATCAATCAATAAACAACCTCAGCACCAAGGGAAATGTGGAATGCTGTGGTGATGAGTTCACTCACCCATGACGGTCAACAGCATCTTCCTGCTGCGGATGCCAGGAGCCTTCTTCACCTTGCACTGGTAGGTACCCGTGTCCGTGGACTTCAGCCCAGTCAGGTTGATGGAGGCATCGCCATTCTTTGGGTCGGCCGAGTTGAAATGGGCACGGCCCTTCATAACAGGATAGTAGTCCTCGTAGGCCCTGTCGCCCGAGTACAGTATCACCTGGAAATAATCGAGGAGGGGGCTGTATTGAGTAATGGGTTTCACACGCTGCATCCAGGGTTGGGTAATGTTCACATCTGAACAGATACCGGTGCCTGGAATTCAGTACCAGTACCCAACGGTGCCTTTTTTTTCGGTACTTTACTCCCTCTGTAATAACAAAAATGTACTTTCAGTTGTAAAAAGAATAAGTCCAAACTTCTCAATTTCAACACTGTTATTTATTTAGAACATTTTGTTGTAACACACCACAAAATAAAACCCCTCCCTAGCGCCCTACAACCTCCAGCCCGTCACAGCCACCGGGGCATAACACGAGAGCGCTGCTGTGTGTCTCGGAGGGAGCACATGTCACATCCTGATCTAGCAGTCTTAGCGGCAAGGTAAGTTCATGTAGTGGGGTTGGGAAAACAGGGAAAAATAATAGAGTAAACCCCCCCCCCCCCCCCACAAATGAACAATTTTCGGCTCGCCGTTGCCCTGACTATGTTGGACTTGAACAAGCTGTAGGTTTAGGGGAGGGGCAACACAGTCTTGCTGTCTCTCTCTCACGTATATTCTCTCACCCAGATGTGCACTTGCAACAAGCCGTAAACTAGGGCGGATTTTTCTGTAAGGCTCATAAGGAATCTCATCAATATTTATTTTGATTCACAACACAACCCACTCTCAAGGTACCGACATTTTGGCACCGACTGATATAACATGACTAGGTACTCGGTAGTACTGATGTAATTCAGTCGGTACTCCTAAAAGTATCAAGTTTGGTACCCGACCCTAACTGCATCCGACCTGTTTACCAAGAACGGCCCCCCACAGAAGAAGCACTTTGAAATCTGCGCTGGGGGATAGGAAAAATATTATTGTCCAGAACATCAAAGGGAATTGAACCCAATATTGATATTAGATCATGATCTGCTGACACACGCCTGCTTAAGAATCCACATGAGGTTCATCACACTGAACTGTCTGGTGATGTAAATATCAAATATATAATATATACACATATAGCATCAGGCTAACGCTAGTTTTCAAATAATGCTCCCTTAAATATTTCAGACCTCATTCTGTGACAAATTTTAGGTAATGGATGCTCCTTGTCATTAATCTGGACACCAAAGTTGAGTAGCATGATACGACAATATTCGAATTTCATCTCGATGCAATGTCACTGAAAGACAATAAATGATAATATTGAGTTATTGCCCAGCTGTACTTGGAATGAAATGTGTGCATGGCCCTGTGCACTGAACCGTTAAAATTATGTCGTGCAGAGAGAGAGAGAGAGAGAGAGAGAGAGAGAGAGAGAGAGAGAGAGAGAGAGAGAGCGAGCGAGAGAGAGAGCAGTTCCCCTTTTATCTTCCCAACGCCCTTCAGTCTGGCAGCATGTGCCATTTTGCCCTTTCCGCGCTGCAGAGGTATGGACTTGGAACAAACAAAGCCACCACTGTGGAGTCAAATCAACACCTGCTGTGTCAACAAGGCAGTGCAGCCCCCCAGCACCAACCAACAGCACCAACCAGCCCTGCCAAAAAAAAATCTGTCCAACGCTTTAAGGCAACAAGGAAATGCCAACAGATGAAAGCCGGGTGGAGTCAACAAGAAAACTAACACTAAAAGAGTTGTGGGGGTAGAAGAAACAAAAAAAAAGCAACCCATCCATCACCAGAGGAAACGGGAAAGAAAGGGTAAAACCAAATGACAATGAAAAGAGTTCCCATTCTCTCACAGGCTCCTCTCAAAATCCACGGAGACAGTCGTCGGTGTGGTTTTCTGTGCCACGATCAACGTCGGGCGCACATATACAATGATGCCCCTGGGTGTAGCGGAGGAGGTGGGGAAAAAGAAGTGAACATGGCAGGAGGAGAGGATGCATAATGAATCCATCAGAGGAGGCAGATCACGCAAGGGAAGCAAGGGAGGAGCGAAATAAAAGGCACACCGAGTCGATAAAGGGGTTCTGATGAATAGACAAGACGGGCTGCCTTGTGTCTGCCTGTTCCGACTGGAGCAAGTTCTGGTCGGAGGACCCGGCTCAGGGCAGACAAGAGGGGGGTGCTGTGTACATCCTGCACATATTAGCCATGCAAACAGGTAATTGCCGATAACATTCCACCTTGCTCTCACAGGGGGGAAAAGCTGGGCCATCGAATTTCAGCAGGGATCAAAACATCAGCGGTAATAATGTGAGAGATGAGACCGCGGAGCAGAGGAAATGAAACTGCCCCGGGCACAGAAAAGTCTTACGCTCAGACAAAAAACACTTAGGACGCACATGCACACATCTCCAACACAAACTCCCCAGTGCACGGTAACCTGGCAAACCAAAGCAGTCCGATGAAGCAGACTATCCCCATAAAAGAAGAGGCAATAAAAGCAAAGGGCAGATGACGACGCAAGCTGGCAGGGATGGAGCAGACAGAAACGCAGCCTGTTGTCTGCGCTTGGTTCCCGAAACAGGTGGGACGCCCGGTGGTTAAAACCACCATCTGGTGTGGGCGGTCACCACGGATCAATTTTGGCGCACAAGTCAAAGGCCGCCATTGTAGTGTCAGAGAGGGCAGCGCTGTCGGCGGGAGGCCAGACGAAGAGAGAAGAAAGAGAGGTGATCTGTGTTTGACGGGTAAACGTAAAGATGAGGTCGTCGTCATGTGACATCGTCGCCGAGGGAGAGGAAGTGGGGGAGGGAGAGGGAGGGGCAGGGCTGATGCTGATTTGAGGGGCGAAAGCGGAGAGGGGTTGACACCTGTATACTCTCGACAGCCTGCTGAGTGTCTCTGGGCCTACCGCAGGGGCTTTTAACTCGGGGGGGGGAGATGAATTGCCTCTACTGTACACTTCCACAGGAGCCACTCCACTACCACACTGCGGGTTCTCAAGGTTACAATGGAATCGCTTCCTACAGATAGATGAAATGTCCTTCACCCTCTGTGGCCAAAGAGAGAACAACAGAACATGGCTGCAAGCAACTACAACTGTCACTGATGTGCAACAACCACGACAACTTTCCTCAGAACAACAGTGTCAAGGTCTGACGCCCGAACCTGCCAAGGTTTTGTCCTCACGTACAAATTCGTGCTGGGACATCTTCGGAAAACAAATCACTACGGTGCCTTGCTCACCACCGGAACAGGTGAATGCATGAAAAAGGATTAAGTCCAATGGGATACTGCAAAGTGATGCTTTTCTCTTAGTTACTTCTGTAAGTAAAATCACCATTTTTCACGCCGCTCTAATCTGGTTTTCATAGTTGTTTTCACCGTTGTCCTCACGGCAGTGGTAAACACCCGGGGCACACCCTCCTTTCAGCCAATCTGTAGCCCAGCCATGAGAGCCAAATGCAAATGACTGTTACTGTAGGCATGCCTGGCATCTTTCATTTCATCCCAACAAAGCAACCTACATTAGCTATGCTTCACCAGCCTCCAAAGGACCCTAATGATATGTGGGCTACGTCAGATGAACAGAGACAAATTCCCCGCTGGAACCAGTTATGAATAGCCTTACCTCTGACTGCATACAGATGGGATGTACAATTCGTGGGTTTAAATCCATTTCCCATGTTTATAAGTAGGGTGGTTAACATATGCCGTGATTTGATTTGTTGCATCTGCCTTGGGGAACTGCGGATGCAGATCGGCAAGAATGACAGAATGGCGGCTTGGCACGCAGCAAATAACCTCACTTACTCACAGTGACAGAGCTCGTGGTAATCAGGTATATGGCTACGTGCTCTGATGCTACAGACTAGCTCTACCATATAGAAACAGAGCAGATAGCACCTTCTGATTGGTACCTTAAGGATAGTTCTTCCTGTATTTGTCCATCTCACCCTGTGAGCAAATGTCCATTATTGCCTGTGGAGATCCAGGCCCCTCTGGCTATAAATTTTAGCCTTCCTCTAATTTCCTTGTCCAGCTGAGGACCTTTGGTCCTAGCAGACCAGCCTAATCCTTTTGAGCGCTGTCACATATACTAAGCACACCCTTGAAATTAATAGGCCACTAATTACCAAGAATTTACTGTGCACATGACTTCCTACTAGCCTGAGTACATGAATGTAAGTATGTGTGTACTATATATTATGTGACAAATTCTGATAGGCTTGCAGAATGATCTTGTTCAGAAGATGACTGACCTTAAATTTCTAAAGCGGTTTCACAGCTCTGAGGGCAGTGATATCAGGAAGATAGCATGGCAAGAAAGAAAAAGAGAAAGAATAATCTGAGGCTGACTACATTTTTTAAAAATTCAATACATCCTTACAGCTGTGTAAAGCACAAAAAAAAAACCCTTGAAAGGGAACCACCCACACTGGATTCTTCATCTCCTTTGAGAGTCATTGAGACACTGAAAAAAAAAACCCAAAATACAATACAAGCTTCATTAAAACCATTAGCCTACTAAATAAAGAACAAAAACATGGATTGAAGCCATTTTAACCCACTATCACAAGTTGACGATCACCGGGTCCCATGCCAAATAAAAGTAAGTCGATCAAAAACAGATAACTGATGGGAATATGGTGCTCGCTCCACAGCACACCCACAAACAATGGAGAGATCAGTGAGTAGGGGCTGGAGGCTGGAGGACAGGGCTCCACCTAGGCAGAGACAAGGGTACAGTTGGGTCAGTGGGAAAGAGAGGAAGGCAAACAAAGGGGGAAAATGAGGGGAGAGGGACACAAAGAAGTCTAACGATGGACACCTGACCCATTTCTGGCCCTGGCCAATACTTCTGAGGCCCCGAGGATGCACAGCGAGAGCGACGGAGAGAGGGGGGGGGGGAGACGTGGGGGGATGTTGAGGGTTGAGCGTGCTGAGCCACAAGGGAAAGTCGTACCATTGGGACGATTCATGCCGAGAGTCTGTCTCTATTCCTGTGAACGCCCTGAGGACATTTGAAGCATTGAAGCTGCTGTGGAGCCCGTGGCTAAGGGCCATGCAGAGAATGGAAGACAGTAGCTTGGATAAAGAGAAACACTATGGTTCCCATTGCATGGTGTTGAGAATGGCCCCAGAGTGGAAATATATTTGGTCCAGGTAACTTTCAGCTTGCATAACATTTACCTCATCAGCACAACACCTCAACAAGAAAATACATACCTAGCAGCAAGTATATGGGCCTACTCTAATTCACCCCTTGCATAACATACAGATATACACAAACACCCATGAGCAGAAACAAATAAGGTAATGCTGAGCCATACACTTCCTGAACATATGGGACTCCATAGAGCTTTAAACCAATGCAAAAAAGTAAACGTTAACTGCTGCTTTTATAGAAATGTAGTTGAGGGGAGTGTGTAACCCAGCCACTGAGGATGCACAAGCCAGTGCATCCTTAGTGCCGGTCCCAAGCCCGGACAAATGGGGGGGGGTTGCGTCAGGAAGGGCATCCGGCGTAAAATCTTTGCCAAATCAAATATGCGGATCGGATGATCCGCTGTGGCGACCCCTAACGGGAGCAGCCGAAAGTAGTAGTAGTAGTTGAGGGGAGTGTGTGAAAGATTTCCCTGAGCCACACACAGGAGACCAGACCTGAAAGGTTCAATTCAGCTAGCTAACAAAAGGCAAGAACAAAGCCTCATGTCTCTGAATGCTGCTCAGATGACAACGTTCGAGTGATGAAATGGTTAAGAAACCAACTGCTACCAGACTAAGCTACAAAATTCTACCTCTGAAATAAAGTACTCTAGATATATCAAATCTGGAGACGCAATCCTGAGCACCCATTACTAGAAACCAACAACAAGAAAAGACTTACCACTTTGTCCTCCTTCTGATTGTCGGAGGCCAGCAAGCTCCACTCAATGTCCAGTGGTCCAGAGTCTTCAGGGCCCAAAGAGAACTGGCAATCCAGCTTTACACTCTGACCGCTGGCTTTCTCTATAGATGTCGGCCCTGTGGATGTAATTTCCAGGCCAGAGGCCACACCTGGATGGACGGACAGACAGACAGACGGAAAGAGCATTAAAACCTGTAACATACAGGGACATGTACTTGCCTAGGACTACACTTTTGGCCAACACATCAGGAATCAGGAACACTTTGTCATTTCATTTCATGTACTTGTGTACATGAAATGAAATATCGTTTCCCCCAGCCGACAGCAGTGCAACACAAAAACACATCCAAAAACTACAAGACCACACATATCCAAACCAGCACATACATTCAAACTGGGAAGAAAAAAAAAATCACAGTCCAAGGGAATGAACGCCAGCCAGGATGACCGTCAGAACTGCCAATGTGCATGGGCTAGCAGTTAGCTTAGCCTGCCCCACCTCCGCGTCCTGTCAGACCACCCTCGGTGTTTACCCCTTTGGTGCAGCTCCAGGCAGGGGCCGCAGTCCCTGGGCCCACCGGACGTAGCAGACCAAGCTCTCCCAGCCAATCCACCGCCAGCCCTCCCAGCTGGACACCCCTGACACACCTCCCCGCACTCCACATGACAACGCCAAAAACACCAGTCAACGCCAGGCGAGGCCACCGCCCACAGGCCACAGAAGACCAAGTTCTCCTAGCCGATCCAGCGCCAGCTCTCCAAGTCATCAAACGAAGACAAAACGAAGACACAGACGTGAACAAAGACACCGCATGGATGGTAGCGGGTGAGGCCGCCGCAAATGTGAATTCGCGCCACCATCTTCCCACACCGGAAGCGGAATCATGAGAACAGATGAACTCCTCTGTATAATAAACAAGTTGGACTTGAGCTACAGAGTTTCTAATTTTAAAACTAAGAACTAAACTAACTTAATTAAAATCACCATATGCAAGCTATGCATATCCATTCCAGAATGCTAAAGCACACTTAAGCTAATAGGTAAACAAGTAGTATATGGACTTGACCTGCAGAATATCTATACACACTTCTGCAAACACCGAGCATTAGGATTAACACTGGATAATTCCACCAACACTTCAACATGCTGCAAAATCTTTTCTGGCCATTTCAGAGTGTGCAAACCAACGACGGAGCCAAGAGCTAGTGCCTTATAGGGACACATGACTCCTATCATAATATTTACACAAGATTTCTTCAATGTGGGCCAATATAACAGAATGTAGCTAGCCTAAACTGTGAAACACTTTCAGTGTTTATCCAAGTCTCTTTAGTTTGTGTGTGCAAGTGCGTGGTCTATTGCACTGTAGGTCTGATTAGTAGTAAGCTTTCTATGACTCAATAGTGCTTTGTCTCGCCATAAAGAGGCTTGTGTTATTTTCCATGTTCAACCATTTATGCTGTAAAAATGTAATGATACCAGCTGGATAGCTCAGCCGCTGGAGATCGGCGGTTCAAACCCCTGTTGGGACGAGTCTCCAGTAAGAGTGCGTGGCTTAGACTCCTAATGCTATAAAAGCGTCTGCTAAATGAAATTGTAAATTGTAAATATGTAATAATCGCCTGGTGACATCACAATATTCACGTATAGTCAAGAAGTACTGCGCTGTATGAAATACGACACGTTGACAGTATTTTGCCAATTGAATCGCTGTCTGTTTAGTAATCGTCACCAGATTGTATGGTCCTCATTGTTCGAGAAGTATTTGTCAGTTACATTACCTGAGTTTGTAACACAATGACACTCTCACAAAGCTGCAGTTTGTAGCATTAACTGTGATCTGGAGGGAGACCGGACTCAATACAGCGGCATACAATGCTCTCCATTCACTCAGCCGATGACGCCTTTGTTGGTATGTTATTCAACTGGGGCAACTTCGAATAAATTCTCCCATCTCAGTGCTGTTTACGGTATCGCCAATATTAAATACGAGTGGGGAATATTTCCATCTCCCACACAAATAATGTTTCAGCGGCATATCGGCACAGACGCTCAAGGCTCACAGATGCTCTCGAGTTCTTCAATAAAAGAAAATGGAAAAAAAAATGTGTGTTTGTGTGTGCGAGTGTAAAATTCCTTTTCATAATGCAAATCATCTAGTGAGAAAAGAAACTAATAAAGCAGAACGTACCTAAGCTGAAGGAATGATTATAAGAGGCTGGAGCCCGTCACCCGAGTGCAGCCGATTCTTAAAGAGTTTTATTTTTAGAACGAATAAACATAATTTCCTGGTGCCATCAACTGGGCTAAGAGTCTCTATTCAATAAGAGATTTAAACCTCGGCAAGGAACACAGTCCACAGAGAATGGAGTTGTCACATGCTGCCTCGACACGTTAAAACCCCTCTGACAGCCCGCCACTTTCCAGTCACACACAGGGCGTTTTAAAAAAATCATATCACAACAATTTGCTGCGGCTGAGAGCCATAAAAGGCTTTTAACACGTCATACAAATTATACTGAATGCAGTGCAACCAAGAAATTCTTCACGGTGCGCGGCGCTGATAAAAACGTAAACGTCTGTGACCCGCGTTAAGCACGAGGGTGCTAGAAGTAAATAAACAAAGACCCGCGACCGACACCTGATGCTTTCTCCCATGTGTGTAAATATTTCACAAAGAAAGGACCAAACCCAGCGTTAAGAGCTGTATTCCAGACCGGAAGCCCACGATAAATCTACGCTAATCAATTCAAGGTATTGGCATGTTGATGGTAACGCTTATCGGGGTGTGATCGGATCCGGCAGGCCACCAGCAGCGGAGAGGCGGTCTGGTTCACATTATGATCGGATCCCGGCCAGCAACATCTGGGTGTAAGTGCAGTTCACACTGTGTGCTCATACTGGTGACAAAACACCATTTAGGGGGTAGAAACATCAGCCCCACAGGCAGTAGCCAGACATTCGGAGGGCTGCCAATTATTTAGACTTGCCTAATTTTTGCACGAACCGTTCCCGGAGTCTCTGTACACGAGCTACTGTGTGAAAGGATGGTTCGGTTTTTGTTTTCGACTTATATTCTTTATTTACCTACACCTGCATGGGGCAACTTTCTGGGGGGGGGGGGGATTTCCCCCGCTTTTTCTTCCCAATTGTACCCGGCCAATTACCCCACTCTTCTGAGCCATCCTGGTCTCTGCCGATCCGGGGAGGGCTGCAGACTACCACATGTCCCCTCTGGTACATGTGGAGTCACCAGCCACTTCTCTTCATCTGACAGTGAGGAGTTTCGCCAGGGGGACGTAGCACGTGGGAGGATCATGCTATTCCTCCCAGCCCCCCCCCCCCCCCCGAACAGGTGCCCCGAACCACCAGAGGAGGCGCTAGTGCAGTGACCAGGATACATGCCCACATCCGGCTTCCCACCCGCAGACACGGCCAATCGTGTCTGTAGAGACACCCGACAAAGCCGGCGGGAACATGGGGATTCGATCCCGCGATCCCCGTGTTGGTAGGCAACGGAATAGATCGCCACGCTACCCGGATGCCCATGGGGCAACATTCTAACATCCACCCATCCATTATCTGAACCCCTTCTCCTGCTCTCAGGGTCGCTGGAGCCTACCCCAGCAGTCACTGGGTGGCAGGTGGGGCGACACCTCTCTCTCTCTCTCTCTCTCTCTCTCTCTCTCTCTCTCTCTCTCTCTCTCTCTCTCTCTCTCTCTCTCTCTCTCTCTCTCTCTCTCTCTCTCTCTCTCTCTCTCTCTCTCTCTCTCTCTCACACACACACATTCATACCAAGGGACAATTTTTTTAGTAATGCCGATTCACCTGACCTACATGTCTTTGGACTGTGGGAGGAAACCCACGCAGACACAGGGAGAACATGCAAACTGCAAGACAACCCAGGACGACCCCCAAGGTCGGACTACCCCGGGCCTCGAACCCAGGACCTTTTTTCTGTGAGGTGACTGCACATTCTGACATTGTACACCAAAATAGCAAAAAAAAAAATCCTAACCTGTTCGTCCTGCCTATAACTGAAGAAAAAAAAACCCTTGTTTGGAGGTTACAAGGTTTCTGCAGAATACTGACAGATAACCCTCATCATCTAGACTTGCCCCGCCTGTCACTACAAGCAAGAATAAAAACGAGCATGGGCCTATGTGCACAGAAACACAGAGAACGAGGGACGCGGACATGAGCTCAAAATGCATGGTGTAGGCTGTAATCTCTAGATAACAGAGGCTTTGGATCGGGGCAGCCCATTGACCTTAATATGAGCTACATCAATGGTGCCCCTATTCATGTTCTGCATGCCACATGCTCAACCACGGACAGTGAATAAATGTCACCGGGTGATTACTAGATATGTCATTAAGGGGTTACATTATCTCTCAGCTTTATTATATATATAAAGAGAGAGAGAGAGAGAGAGAGAGAGAGAGAGAGAGAGAGAGAGAGAGAGAGAGAGCTAGATACACAGCTACAAAAATCCCCAGCCACCCAGAAAACCAGGTGCTCACTCTATCGATCGCAAAGGTCAGAGAACCACTGCACAGAGTGAACACAGAAAGCCACCGGACCGGACGGCGTACGTGTTGGGTCCTCCAGGAATGCTCCGACCAGCTGGCTGAGGTCTTCACAACTATATTTAACCTCTCACTGCCCCAATCCATAGTCTTTAAGACCACCTCTATCATTCCTGTCCCCAAGAAACCAACACCCACATGTCTGAATGACTACTGACCCATAGAACTCACCCCCGTTGCCATGAAGTGCTTTGAGAGACTGGTTCTGGCTCACATCAAAAACACTATCCCCCCCACATTCGACCCACATCAGTTCCCCTACCATTCCAAAAGGTCTACGGAGGATGCCACTGCCACTGCCCTGCATTTTGCTCTGACCCACCTTGAACTTACCAACACATACATCCGGATGCTGTTCATAGATTATAGCTCTGCCTTCAACACTATCATCCCCGCCAAACTAACCACCAAACTCCTCTCCCTTGGCCTCAACCCCTCCCTCTGTAACTGGACCCTGGACTTCCTGACCAACAGACCTCAGTCTGTTAGGTTAGGTGACCACACCTCCTGACCCTCAGCACAGGTGCCCCTCAAGGCTGTGTTCTGAGCCCCCTCCTTTTCTCCCTCTTTACCTAGGACTGCCTGCCAATGTAATAGTTAAGTTTGCGGATAACACTACAGTCGTTGGCCGTATCCCCAACAACGATGAGACGGCCTACAGGTGTGAGATTCAGCACCTCACATCATCGTGCACTACCAACAATCTTGTCCTCAGTGTGTAGAAGACAAAGGAGCTGATTGTGGACTTCATGAGGTCTAGAAGCTGCAGCCATTTCCCCATACACATCAGTGGGGTGGAAGTGGAGTGTGTCTCCAGCTTTAAATTCGTTGGAGTCCACATCAGCGAGGAACTTTCCTGGACATTAAACACCCAGGCCCTTGTGAAAAAGGCCCAACACGCCCGCATTTCCTGAGGAGGCTGAGCAGCACACGTCTTAGCCCCCAAAATTCTCACCAATTTCTACCACTGCACCATAGAGAGCATCCTGACCAGCAGCATCTCAGTGTGGTATGGCAGCTGCACCTCAGTAGACCAGAAAGCTCTGCAGCGGGTCGTCAAGGCGGCCCGGCATATCACCGGTACCCAGCTCCCAGCCATAAAAGACATTTATCACAAACGCTGCCTTCGAAGGGGTCTCAGCATCAGCAGAGATCCCACCTACCCCAACCATGGACAGTTCTCCCCCCTGCGCTCTGGGAGGCGCTACAGGAGCCTCAGAGCCCGCACTACCCAATAGTGCGGGCTCTTACGATGCAGTTGTATCCCAATACAACTCCATCGAAAGACAGTAAACAATGACAGTTGAATTATTACCCAGCCCTAATATTGAGATAATAGTTTTTGTTGTCGAAACATTTTGGTTTCTTCCTCAAAATCCATGATAGGAATTGCAACCAGGATTCAATAAGAACCAGATTTGATAAGTGGAACCAGAATTGATAAATGCAAATGAAAGCCAACCCTTACGGACCATGTGGACCCACTAAACTGGAGAAAATAATACTGTAAGCAGTGCTAGGTGCTCGTATATATCTAAATCACCAGGGAACAGTCCTTTGAGCATATTGTTGTCTTTTGTAGTGCTGAGATGGAGGATATTGCAGGCGTGCGCCTTGTAACAGAAGCTTCTAGAACCTGTTCCACCAGTCCTGAGGATATAAGGGTATGAGCTACAAGTAGAGAGTACTTCCTCCTCTAATGATCATCAGCTCCATTTCAGCACCACAACTCAATTCCCTCTGAGAGACAATTCTATGGAAATACACTACAAACACACACACACACATGCATGCGCGCACACGCACACGCACACACACACGCACTTAAACAACACAAAAGAGTGACAGTCTCAGTCACACCCACTATTGTTGAGCCTGTGAGCATTTCTTTTATAGTCAAAGAATGCAAGCATAGCTTTCCTCCCTGATCGCTGGAAGTACAGCTGGGTTTCTTAGACTGCTTTTATGTGTCATTGCCTTATATGCATGTCTCATACATACAAGGGAAGGAAATGACATTTCACATGGACCACAGTGCCACATAAAAACAAACAACACGCAATAAATATTAAAAACAAAAAGTGCATTAAAAGCAAGAATGACTTCACAGACCTAAACATCACAAGCACGCCTGACACGGACGGTGAGTAAGACGGTCAAAAAGTCATTTTATGGAAGGTCTGAGTGTTCGGGTTGTTGAGGGACCTCACAGCCTGAGGAATGAAACTGTTGCATAGTCTGGTGGAGGCAGCACGGACGCTCCGGTACCTCCTGCCAGAGGGTAGGAGGGTGAAGTGGATGTGGGAAGGGTGGGTGGGGTGCTTCACAATGCTAAGAGCCTTCCGGGTGCACCGTGCATCATAGATGGCCTGGATGGATGGGAGAGCAGTTCCTATGATCTTTCCAGCTGTCTTCGCTATCCACTGTAGGGACCTGTGGTCGGAGGTCTTGCAGTTCCCATGCCAGACAGTGATGCAGCTGGCCAGAGTGCTCTCTATGGTGCCTCTGTAGAATGTGATGAGGATGGGTGGGGGGAGACTCGCCTACTTCAGACGCCGCATAAAGTGGAGACGCTGATTAAGTCTTTTTTTTGTTGTTGCTTAGTCTTAATCTCAGCCCACAGACTGCAACAGACAACTTTTGTTGAGAGCCATCCATCGCCTTGAGCAGAGGCAGGCGAGCAGGGAAACCACGGAGGTGGACAGATGCGTATCTGTCAACATCAACTACACAGACCGAGGCATCTGCATGACAGAAAGTGCCGCCAATTTATCAAGTGCTTCATGAAGGCTGGGGCATGTCCGAAAAGACGCAGACAGTAGCGGGAAAATGGCATTCTATGATATATCTATCATTTCGCCGGAACAGTTTGCCATTTGTCTAAGTTCCCGTTTCCCCTGACGTGTTATGAGGGATAATGTCCGTCTAATCAATGATGGACCTTGGTGACCTTGAGCTGCATTCATCTATATTACACTTTCGACAGAGGTCTTATCTGGTAATACACAAACGGGCAAACACAAAAGTGCAATTCCATGTTCTCATCTGACCCAGTGGCTGAGGGCTTTGCTGTAAATCTTCCTGGCAGTGGGGTTCAGGTGAGAGTGGACCCCAGGCTGGGAAGCATAGCCAGCCTGTGTGTGATTTAAGGTGGATTCACCATTAAATCAACAAGCAGGAATTTATAAACCGGACTAATCCAGACACCGCTGAAAAGTATATCGCCCCGGAAAGGCTGCTGCACATTCAGAGAAATTGAATTGGTCTCCCCCCCCCCCCCCCCACCACAAATGAATTACATTCAGTCATCACATTACAGTTAGAAAGTATATGCTAACGCAAACAAATGACAAAAGTATTTACGACATTTCCGTGACCCACACATCACAACTCATAAACTCAAGCGTTTAGAATCGTCTCCCCTGGTAATGAAGTCGTTTGCAAGAGACATGCGCCACATTTCCATGCTTTATTTCCACGCATCGCACTTTCCACGTGCAAGCACGCAGATGGCCACCCGTTTTGATGCGACGCGAATTACTTTAATGGAGATATCGGCTCTGCAAAAACCCCTTTAATCATTTTAATAAACGGGCGATAGAATGGGCATGTAATTGTATCCTCCTGAATGGGGGAGGGGTTGGGAAGAGAGACGGGAAATGAGCCCTGACAAAGACGATCTGGGTAGATCGGCCCCCCGTTCAAATCAATCACTGGCAAGTAAACAACAAGGCAGCAACGTAAAACACGATAAAGGGCTATAAAACAACACGGCTGCAGGGGAGAACTGGAACAGACGAGCCGTTCGGAGTCAAGATCCCACCACTTTCCTGACTTCTTAACCCGCAACACGTCTTTGAGATGGCTGGGGAGTTGGTAGATGAGTTGACAGTGCTAAAGCGTAAATGCAAGTCGAGAAGAATTCCGCATAGTGGGTGACAGCTTGGATATCTCCTACCGAACAAAAACAACAAACAACACAGCTAACCTGACACACAGGTTGACTCGTTGAGAGTTATTGATTAACACAACACAAACACATAGACGGTCCATGAACCCGGGAGCATGCAACTTACAGGCGGGAGGATACCTGCTCTGAGCAAAGTCTGCAGCTCGTGGAGAGGGCGGTCCATACCATCACTAGCCTGCATAGGTGGCTTTAACTCCTGTTTAGACAGCAAACGTAAACACACCTCCCTCCCCCCCCTCCCCTCCCACGGTAACACAGGCACAGAAGAGAGAGCCCATTATTCAAGTCCAAGGGAAAAGGGACAACTATGAAACTATAAACTGCTGATAAAATGCACATGCAGATGTGTGTGCATGCACACTGAGACCCACAGCAACACACACACACACACACACAAATAACCTTGAGCCTTGTGCTAAAATAAACTGTGCATGCTATGAGTAAGGGTTTGGCGCTATTGTGTGTGTGTGTGTGTGTGCTGACTTGCATGGCAAGTTATGCTGGCTAATTAAAAAGTGTCCAAATCTGCACGTCCAATTAGTGCGGCGGTCTATTCCGTTGCCTCCCAACACGGGGATCGCCTGTTCGAATCCCCATGTTACCTCCGGCTTGGTCGGGTGTCCCAACAGACACAACTGGCTGTGTCTGTGGGCGGGAAGCCGGATGTGGGTACGTGTCCTGGTCGCCGCACTAGCGCCTCCTCTGGTCGGTCGAGGTGCCTGTTCGGGGGAGGGGGGGGGCTGGGGGGGGGAATAGCGTGATCCTCCCACGTGCTACGCCCCCCTGGTGAAACACCTCACTGTCAGGTGAAAAGAAGTGGCTGGCGACTCCGCATGTGTCGGAGAAGACATGGGGTAGTCTGCAGCAGAGGGGGTGGGGCAACGACTTGGGACCGCTCGAAAGAGTGGGGTAACTGGCCAGATAAAATTGGGCAGAAAAAGGGGGGGGGGATCCCCCCCCCCAAAAAAAGTGTCTAAATCAGTGGTGTCCAACCATGTGCCATGAAAGGGCCTTGTGTGTGCAGGGTTTCCTTCCAACCAAAACACAGCAGCAGTTGATTAATGCCACCTTCAACCAGACACGGGAGGACAAATCAGCAAAACACGCCCGAGCGGTGTTGGGCTGCAATGAAAAAAACCTGCAAACACATGAGCCCCCCTTCATGGCACATGACTGGGCACCACCGGTCCAAATAACACTTAATGGCTGCCTTTGTTTCTGGGAGCGACTTCTTCTCCTCTAAACAATGCTGTCTGACGCGACATATCCCCGACGCTGTAACCGGGAGACCGGGAATGAGCGACAGGAATTAGATGGGGTGGGGGGATGGGGGTGGGGGGGCTTTTCCTTACACACCCCAGCCCTCGAAACCCTCTACCACCCCCGCTCCTGTCTGCCCTCCTCACACACCCCCTCTGATTGTGGCGCGTCGGTCTCCCGGGCCTTCGATTCTCTCCAGCCCTGCTGATTGTGGACCCCCTCTTTGTCGACGTACAATGGGGAGTGAATCCTGTCTCCTGGCAACCGATCCCACTGAGAAGGCTGCCGTGGCACTTGAGAGACAGCGTGAGAGAGGGGTGACCAAGATACGGGAGGGGGAGGGGGAGGGGGCGGGTTGAGTAGGTGGAAATAGAATGGGGAGTTTTTGAAAAGGGGGATTAGCATGTTACGCAGAGGTGTAGAGGCTTTGCGATAGGGCCAGGGTCTCCGGCTCGACTTCAGGCAAATCCAGTTTCTAGGTAAGGCATCTAGATGGAACGCTGCCACATCAGAAAACACCTGGTCCGGTACAGGAAATCCAGGAGTTCTGCTGCACCTTATTTGCTGGAGAAAAACATGACTCGAAAACCACAAAAGATTTAAGTCATAAAAAAAAAAAAAAATTTTTTTTTAAAAAGATTTTCCAACCTAAATGTAAAGCTCTGCATCTATGAAATGAGAGCCTTGAGGGTTTGAGAAGATGCCTCCGAAGCCAGCAAAGATTACTCTCACCGTGACATGTATACGGACGTGGATGCATGAATAATGTTTTATGCAAAGTGACTTGTCAGAGGTCTTCCAAATCAATGTGAGGCTAAGCTGTCTGGTGAAAGGAATAGCTTCGGCAGACAGTAATAAACCTTAAAGCCCGATGACAGTTTGACTGTCTAACCTCTGCTGCCCCGGGCTAAAGACCCCTCCAAAGCCCGGACTAGGGTCAAAGTAGATCATAAGCCTCTTTCCTTAGAAGCCTTTTGACCTCGAAGAGCAACCCCAGGAGACGAGGCTGTAAAAAGACAGGTCTACCCAAGGATATATAAAGGTCGAAGCTATTTTAGAGCTCCCGTCGAACAACGGCAAACAGGAGTGGCGGCACAAATGGCTCCATCTCGGTGTTTACTTACATTTAACTTCTCCGAATCGTGAGGATTTCTTGATATAAAGAAAAAAAAACAAACTTACATCGCTTCATCTCCACTTTATCCAAAATGGCTGCACTGTTTTTGCACCTGTGTGAAATCTGATAGCTTCTCTTGTTTCTTGTGGGAAAAGATGTGAAGGAGACGCCGAGTCAGTAAAAAAGCGACGGGGCGACGGGGGCTTGAGAACGTGAAACCACGACAACCTGCTCACTGCTCTAACGTACCACATGTCACCATGCAGAGTTTAAAGTCGTCATTCAAAAACAACAACGCTCAAAACAGAAATACTTTTAGCCCTCATCAAAAACCAAAAAAAAAAAAAAAACCAAAAAAAAAACAGGCTTGAAAAGGGGGAGAAGCCATTATTTCTGGCTGAGCGAATAGAAGGTGTCGAGCTAAAAAACAAAAACAAGCCAGTATAAACCTTTTGAAGAATGTGGCACTTTTTTCTTTTTTTAAACGGGTGACAAGGGTGGGATTAGCAGTAGTGGATTGTCATTAGAAAATGGCAGTCTGAGGGCCCCTGGATAGATAAATTAAATGGCCCCGATAACACTCCTCATCTTTATTGTGCACGCCGGCCCCCTGTGAACCCGCCGAAGCGTGTCAATAATGACAAATTGCAGAATACAACTTCACGACTTGACAGCCAGGGGAAAACAAAAAAAAAAAAAGATCCTTAATTTTCACCGCGAGCGCTCCTGCTGGATCATTTCAGCTCAAAGAAATCCGGGCAGCCGGAGACTCGGAGCGAGGGGTTGTGGTTTATTTAGTGTAGCGGCGTGCCGGGGCTGTTGAAACCATACTGATGGTGCAATAATGCAGTCTGAAAGCTGCACTTGCTGCACGGAGCTGCCGGAGTACATGACCTAAAGGCTGTTTAGACGCAATTGAACATTAACCCATGAATGGGTGATGAATGACAGGGGCTTTACTCAGACGCCAGGGCATTTGACAGCTTTCTGGGGAGCCTGTGGGGAATATAGGTCGTACCAGTGTTGTGAGCGCTCTCGGGCTACTGATGTCACACATGCCAGGGTGCGAAACGAACAGACTGTGATCAGATTACTTCAACATGGCTATAAAACCAGTGGTGAAACCCCTGACCCATCAACACACCATGTATTGTTAGATGACAAATGAAAGAAATTAAGCTTCTCTGTGATTCAGCTAGTATAGCTGACGGGGCGTCTGGGTGGCGTAGCGGTCTATTCCATCGCCTACCAACACGGGGATCTCCAGTTCGGATCCCTGTGTTACCTCCGGCTTGGCCGAGCGTCCCTACAGACACAATTGGCCGTGTCTGCGGGCGGGAAACCGGATGTGGGTATGTGTCCTGGTCGCTGCACTAGCGCCTCCTCTGGTCGGTTGGAGCGCCTGTTCGGCGGGGAGGAGGAACTGGGGGAAATAGCGTGATCCTCCCACGCGCTACGTCCCCCTGGCAAAACTCCTCACTGTCAGGTGAAAAGAAGCGGCTGGCGACTCCACATGTATGGGAGGAGACATGTGGTAGTCTGCAGCCCTCCCCGGATCGGCAGAGGGGGTGGAGCAGTGACCGGGACGGCTCGGAGGAGTGAGGTAATCGGCCAAGTACAACTGGGGAGAAAAGGGGGGGGGACTAATACAGTCAATAATGCACTTCAGAATAAACTGTTATGCTTTGAAATACGTATAGTAGTGCGGGGCGGTATGACCAAAAATGTGTATCACGGTATTTTTTAAGATCCTGGCAGTTTCGCAGTATTTTTTTCCATGACTGGGCCTTTATATAAGGTTTATAGTGGCTTAATCTACTGTCAGGAGTACATAAAATATAAAAATATTTTCATGTCAAGTATATAGTGAAGGCTTTGATTATCATAAGGTTTGCTTGGCCCCACACAATGATACAAGCTGTGAAGGGATCAGAATGCATGAAACAGTTGCAGAATGTGAACAATTCTTATTGTCCAATCTGCGATGTGGTAAAACAGAACTTAAAAATAAATAGATATGCCAACAACTTTAACAGCGCTTCCTTTTCAAGAACAATTTAAGACAGTTGTATAAACACTACAAATTGACCTAAAATACTCAAAGGGAACATTCAAAGAGATATTTCTCAAACACACTGCTGCACAAGTAAGAAACAAGCCTAATACTAATCCACATGATGTTATCCTTCATGCTAAATGGCTGTTGCTCAGTCACAACTCCCTTAGTTCAGGGGAGCAGGACCGGCGTTCGGAGTCTCCGTGTCTCGCAGTTTCCTTTCTCGGGCATCCCGGTTTGAGCGGAAGCCGCTGGGGCTTTTTCTTTGGTCCATCGGCCGGCGGGGAACCACGCTATAACTGAAACACCATTTGACTATGACCCCAGATCAAAGGAGACAACCTGCTGAATTTAAGCATATTACTAAGCGGAGGAAAAGAAACTAACGAGGATTCCCTCAGTAGCGGCAAGCAAAGGGGGACGAGCTCAGCGCCGGTGTTGGAAGTCTTTATGCATGCTCAATAAGCCAGGTAAGGAAATCACAAGAGTGGTCTCTTCTAGACTTGACTCACGTCGTGTCTAGATGAGACCACTTTCCAATGTGTGATTGAGTTCACGGTGAAGGCTTGTCTAGCACAACATGGAAAGTCCAAAACCACGCAGCATAAGATGTTCGACCTACTTGCTGCACGCCAGAGACATCGGCGGACAACGGACAGCACCCTCCATGGCAGACAGAGAGACGGACACCGGACACATGCCGATGATGTGGACAAGTGGGTGAAGAAGCTGTCCGACAGACAACTCACCCAGGCGGAGAAAGACATCCTTGCTAAGGGGCTGAATTTTGCTGTCACGCCTAGGCAAATCCCGCTAGTGGAACTGATCACAGCCACGGAATCGGCCATCCATAAAAACAACATCACGGACCCAGAAGTGGAGCAACTGCAGACAAAAGTTTCAGCCTGCCTCAGCAATGGGAAGCCGCCGCCATCCAACATCAGGCGAAACGTCCTCACGGATATATACCAAGTCCAGTTGCACTTGATTCAACTCCTTTGGATAACCATGACGACCTGGATGAATGAGAACATTCACAGACAACATCAGCAGAGGTGATAGAAATGCTCTCCCGACTCACAGTAAGGACAATAACGTCATCCTCCTAGATAGATGCACTGTTGTATTAGACCAGACAGACCGTCATGAGAAACTTGTGATGTTACTTGCAACATGAATACTTAAGGTTCGACTCTCATCAGCCACATGAGCACAAACTAGGAGTTAACAGGATGCTGTACCACCAAGCTGACAACGTCCCCACCGCCGTAGCGGAAGGGGAGAAATCCCTGATTAAACAGGCCCTGGTTAAGTGCGGTTATCCTAACTGGGCGTTTGTCAAATCCAGGAAGATGCCCCAACAGTGCACCAGCCGATCGAAGACAGGAGAAGGACAACAGCTGTGCAAGTGTAAACCAGCGGTGACTCCATATGTGGCGGAAGCATCAGAACAGTTGAGATGCATATTTTCTAAACTTCGCGTCTCAGTCGTTTCCAATCCCCAAAACATGCCGCGCCAGAAATTGCTCCACCTCAAGGATCGGGTCCCCCGGCACAAACGGAGCAATATAGTGTACGACGTTAAGTGCCGGGAGGATTGCCATGACTTAGCTTACAAACTTGAGGCACATTTCTAATTTGTGATATTGGGCCGTACAAATAAAATCGCAGTGACTTGTACACCGGGAAAACCAAATAGACGCTGGCCAAGAGGACGGCACAACACCGAACAGCTAACGCGTCAGGCCAGGACTCAGCAGTCTACACCATCTACCTACAGGCCAGTGGCCACTCTTTCAGGGATGAGGATCTGCACATCCTTGATAGGGAGGAACGCTGGTTTGAACGGGGAGTCAAAGAGGCCATCTATGTGAAGAGGGAACAACCATCCCTGAACCAACAGGGGGGAGGCCTAAGACTACATCTGTCACCACCTTACAAACAATAGTACGCATTGCCATCGTAACTCTAGTTAATGGTCACAGCAATTTGCATATGAAACCGATCGCTGTTTTCAGTCGTTATGCCACTCTATTGTTTATAAGGGCGGGGATACCTGCAGTCAGGGAAGACTGAAAAGGCCACTCAGATGAGTGATGAACTGTTTCTCTCAATAAACGTCGTGTCCAGAGTAACTGATTCAACTTCCTGTGATAAGGGCATGAGATGTGGAACGGCTGCACCATGTGACCCATTTTCACTTAGGTAAATAAATCATATTACGAATCTACAGGTTAAACAAAACCCCTCTGAAATTAATATTTGAACACTGAGCAATTCACGACACCAAATCGTTTGAGTTCGTTTGTGGATAAGCATGCGAAATGCCCCCCCACCCCACATCAGTGCGCTAGCAACGTCGCTAAAACGTGCTCCGAGGATATAAACAAACATGGCACAGCTCCTCATTTGGATGGCTATGAAGTCCGTTTTTAGAACGCTACAATGCCTACGTCTCTAAATCCACAAACTGGAGTTAGTTTTTTTATTAGTATGCAAAATGACTCCCGGTAGTGGTGAATTAGCAACTAACAGTTTGTTGACTCCGAATATGATAGTTTACATTAGCAATTGATACACGCTCGATACAATGTGACCCATTCCAGATTTCATGTCGTGACATATTTCATACAACACCAGTATGGCAGTATATGAAAAATTCATATCGTACGGGAAATTAAAACCGATACACCGGATGAAGCAGTATACCACCCAACACTAACATACTGTAACTCCTATTTAATTAAAATGTATTTGGTGTGGCATTGCCTGCTCGGTAAACAAGATATGAAAAGTTGAAGAATGACAGGTAGATGAAGGACATGGGTGCCACAGGAAGGACGGCGGGACATTCATGCGGTTGTATCCCTTAATGGTCACCTAATCAAAGGGGAAAGCCTTTACAGCGGTCTTTTCATAGGGACTTTGGGAAGTACGCTGGTTATCTATAGGGTTCACATACCATTTTACAAGGTGTAGGGCCGTGGATTTAGGCCGCCGCTGCTTGTCTAACCCCTCTCTGCCAGAGGAAGTGCTCACGGAGCCTGACACAAACCACTACCACCAACCCCCGCCTCCCCAGCAAACTTCCTTTCCCTCCATCCACCATTCCTCCTTCCCAGAAGAGAGCTTATTTATCTGAAGCACCCTGAAGAGTCAGATAAGAGTGCCTTCTCCCGAGTCTCAGCCTCCCTCCCGTGTGAGCCACCAATGGGCAGAAACCTGTGGCGACACACATGCATGGGTGCATGCACACACAAAAGCCCGGGTCCTCACCCCCAGGAGTGGTTGGAACCCAGGGACGCATTGTGCTTGGTGAAGGTGGGGGGGAGGCTGGCTGGCTGGCTGGCTGTGTCATGAGGCTGATAGGCAGGAGGCCAGCCCAGGCAGCAGCACAGATAAGCCTGCTGATAACGTCCTCATGGGAAACAACAAAAACAACAAACAGCCAGTGTACTGGGTGAGAAGGAAATTAAAAAGGAAAAAAAAAAAAAAAACCAACACAAAGAGGCAAAGGAGTGTGAAGGTGATGAGAATGCACCGTCTCCAGAGACAAGTTGCCTCGCCTGGTTTAGGAAATGCATCTTTGTAGATGTTGTCGGGAGGCAGAGAGGATGCGAACATCAAACAGCTGGAGTGGTTTTTTCCAGTCTGAGAAGACAGTGGGGTAATTACAAAATCATGTCATCCTCGTTTTCTCGGGTGAGGGGGGGGAGAAAAAAAGTTTCCCCACAAGCAATTACTAAATGCTTGGCACAAGCGGTGAGTGTGATTTGTGAAGTATTAAAAATAGAATATGTGTATCCTCACACACATGCGGCTTATCAGAGTTCACGGACCACAGCATCAGAGGGATAAAGCTGAACCAATTAGTCAAGCCACAGAGTTTGAGGTCAGTTTCAGGAGAGGTTTTAATTTCCCTCCACAAATAACTCTTTGTGGGGGGGGGGGATTGATAAAGGCCCAATTAAAAACAGAGGATGCGCTGGGTTGATGTTTGAGATCGGAGGCTTAAATTGATCACTAGCCAGTGTTTGCTGGTGGAGACGTATCGAAAGGGGAACAACACGGCGACCTGTCCGAGCGGTGCGACAGGAGTCGGGTGATCCTCGGTGACCAGAGCAGAATAAAACTGTGGATAGCGAGCCATTTTACGGTGCAATCAATTCTGACATTCCCTCTAGGAACTCCAATTCCACCCCAGCACTCAAGCGACCCGCTGTGGGAGGGCAGTTAGGACGGTGACACCGATGACCAACTGCCTGTTCGTCTTCACATTGGACTGGCAGCCAATAACGGCTGGGTATTTTTTAGAGCAACGTGGACATTGCTACGCTATTGGCTAGCTTCAATGTAGCGGTAGAAGACGACTCGTCTTCGCTCTCTCCCAAGTCACTGAATATTTTTGTTCGTGAAGTCCCACAAGTGCAGGATGACTCGACTAAAACAGATATCGCGTCGTCAGAAAGAGAAACCTTCTCACGAACACAAACAAAACGAAACGTTTTGTGACTTCATAGAACATCGCGTTAATTAGATGTAAATTAGGTGCAGATTAAAGAGGTTCGCATGAATGAGAATACATTCATTCCATGCGAACTCTTATTCAAAAGGCTCGGGTAGGAGCATAAATATCTATCTGCATCTTTACGCGTATTGTCTCTGAAAACACAAAAGGGGAGGCCAGACAGGTATTTGTCTTCTAAGCTTCTGGCGGTTTAATGTGAAACAGAAATGAAAGCCACATGTTTCACTGGGTGCAGCCATAGACCTACCTCCCCTGACACAGCATGTTCTATGTGTAAAAGAGGGATCAGAGCTGGGGCTGGGGTGTGTGTTGGGGGGGAGGGGGGTTGGCACAAATCAACCAATCCCACTCACATCCCCCAAAACAAATAGAGACTCTGATAGAGCCCAGGCCCCTGCCGGCGCCCCCCACTCCGGCCTTTATCCTGGCCTCAGAGCTCCGTGCCAGCTTTGATCAGGAGACGGCGTCGCTGATCAAACGGCAAGACACAACCGCTGCCACTCCATCCCCACTGCCGGTGGACCCTCACACACCATGCCTGTAATGGAGGGGGGGGGGGGGTAGGGGGCTGGAGAGCCCGAAAAAACATGAACACAAAAAACCATACAGACAACACGCTTACAAAAAGTAGGCCAAAACCCTTTTTTTTTTTTTTGGGAAGGGGGGGAGGGGGTGGAAAGCCCAGAATAGTTTCACACGCCTGTGCTAAATCATGTTAGCAGGGTGAACACACAAGTAGCCAGCTTAGACCAACAGAGCATGAAAATTATACTTGAACATTTTCCCCTAAAACACAAGACTCAATTAGCAATCGAGAGCCCTCAGTGCAGCTCCCAACTCTCCTGGTTTTTCAAGCTCATTAGTAAAGGAAATCTAGAGGGGGGGGGGGGGAAGACTGGCCTGAGAAAGAAAAGACCATTCACATTATTGGAATTTCTACAGCTCAGCACTTTTGTCGGCTAAGCGTTGGGCAAAACGGAGGCGAAAGTTTCCCTTCGCCGTCTTCGCCAGCGTGTGATGTTAACAGAGACGATATCAAATGAGGTCAACGTGGAACGGGGCGAGTCTTGTGAAGGCCAGGTTTACCGTTCTCACCGATAAGGAACGACTTCCTCATACCATCCGAAACAGATCACAGACACTAACAACTCTGGCATGGCCTACGTTTCAGCGAGACTGATATGGCGAGTGTGACCGGTGTGACCGTGTACCAGACTAAAACGTTTTAATTCGTCTCGGGGTGAACCGGAGGGGTCAACACAGAAAGACACGCACAAAGGACCTTATGCAAATGCCAATAATGCAAAGACCCTTATGGCTTCCTGCCAAACCACTAAAAGGATTGGGGTGTGAGGCCAGACAGCAGACAGTGCATAGGTATGTAAAGACCGACATGTACTCGGCACAAACGCCTCCCGATAAATGCCTGGGTTCCTCCCTCGTCCATGCAGAAGGAACAGGACATCTTTCAAAACTATGAACACAGACCACGATCTGTTTTCCTGCCCCAAAAAATTAGGAGCAAACCCAATCCAAACAGCGTGTTAGGCTGACAGAATCTGGAATCTGACACCCCTTTCGTAGAAGAGACCTGCTGCCGACTGATCCAGTTATTGCTTGGCTCAGCTGAATTTCTACCATTTTGTGTTGCATGCAGAAGTGTATTCGCTACACATGAAGACATTAACTTGTGGGCCTACGCTGGATGCATAGTCCACATGGTAACCTATTTTCTAGGCCGGGCAGGAGCCCGTGTGTGCGCCTGCAGCCGCATTGGCTTGAAGGCAGTCAATGAGTCCATCTTGCTCACGCTGTTGTTGCCTTCAAGGTTCTGGTCTAAATTTAGGTCCTCATCCCCTGCCCTCCGGACGGTTCACGATGGTGGTCCTCTATATAACTGTGGCGGGAACAGAACGGTCACGTGTCTTTTTTTGTTTTGGTTTTTTTTGCGTTGCCCTTCTGGATACCACCATGACTGACGAATAGATATTGGATTTCTGATGGAAGTGCCTTGGGGAAAAAGAGTTGATAAAAATACTTAATAACAATCACAATAAGATCAATATCCCTTTCAATGCATTTGCAGCACCCTTTCTTGCTAAGCTCTCTCATCCTGACAACGCCCACCCCACCCCCCCACCCCCCCCGCACATACATAATGCAGCCTTTGTGAACATGGTACATTACACAGACGGTCCTTCCTGTCCTCAGTGGAGGGGAGATGTTTCAGCAGGACATCAAGATAAGCGCTCTGTTAAAAGATAACAGGATGGATAATCTAACCCCCTCCCCCCCCATTTTCTCTCCCTTTTTCATCTCTCTGTCTTCACAAGGCGGTGAAACCAGAGCCTCTAGCTGTTTAAGACCGAGGCCTGTTCGCTCGGAGGTTCTCGCAGGCGGCAGGTGTAGCGAACGTACCTGAGCGTCGAGCCCCGTAGGAAGCCGGAGGCGCGGGCTGTCAGTTATTGTTACAGCTTAAGCTAGACCGCTGGGTGTATTTGTGCTTCTGTCTCACACATTCTGCCTACACATGAAGGGAGAAACTCACGACGACCATTCTGGTTCATGTAAAGGGAAGAACGCGAATTTAAAAATATCTTCACAGCACTGGTTTGGCGCTCTTTGCACAACAAGTCCCCCCCCCCTCCCCCATTTTGGCCATGACATTCACTGAAGGTATCTATTCTTGATGTTGCATTCTGCTACTATGCAAAAGACGATGCTTATGTCAGGCTGACATAAGGAAGAGCCGAGGATCTGGACAGCGGAGATAAATGCAGTAAGCCCTTAAAGCCGCAGAGCGCCGATTCGACAAGCACCGGGCTGCACAGCGCAAGCGGTGAACCCAAATTTCACCCTTGTCTGACGTTCTTCGTAGGTCTGTAGATCCCATCTGGGAAGGCAAAGTATTTATAGAAGTAGACATTTGGCGAGCCGATGACTTGGGATGCCGTGGCCAACCACACACATACTCCCTTGAAAGACAAAAGGACTATATATACATTGATATAAATGAATCTCATCTCATATAAATTAATCCCACATCAAATTACAGAGCGTGAAATTGCATCTAAATCGAGGAGCGGTAGCCGTGCTATTTTGTTATTTACCATGGCCGAGCAAAGCTGACATTAAAGACGTGGAGAAGAAGAAAAAGGCTTGACATATAGTGTAATGTGGAACAGCGTGGAGATTTGGTCTCTACTGAGAATGGCCGAAGGATCGTAGACTTGAAAGTTTCTCTTATCTTCGACAGCTCGCTAATCATTAAAAAGTAAGAGGTTATGGGATCCCTTTCAGGCTGTAGTATTCTCCTATTCACGACCAGCTGGCAAATAAAGGAGGAGCTGCAGGCAATCTAGAGTCATTACTTCTTTAATAATGCTTTACAACTGTTAAAAAAGGGGATGATGGGGCGCCCCATTGGCTCACCTGGTAGAACACATACCACATAAGGCCGAGTCCTCACCGCAGCAGCCTGGCTTCAAATCCGGTGCCTTTTACTGCATGTCATCCCCTCTCCATGTCATCCCCTCTCTCTCCCTTGCTTTTCCTGACCCTCTCTCTACTATGGCTATCAGATGAAGGTAGAAAATTAAAGAAAAATGGGGGGGGGGTGATAAGGTTGCTTTCCCAAGACCAATAAGATACATCACCATGCCTGTTTGTGTTTTCACTGTGACACACTACAGTCAAAAAGAATATTTCCTGCACTAGAAGCCTCGAGGTCAGACACCCAGGCAGAACACCCATAGAGGTATCGCCATTTTTGAAGGTTAGATTAATTAAGGACGGGTCCGCGGTGGTGTAGTGGTCTAAGCATCGGCTTTGTGTCGATGCAGTTGCCCACTGAGGACCGGGGTTCGCGCCCCGGTCTCGTCAGATCCGACTATGGCCGGACTCGATGAAGCAGCGATCATTGGCGACGCTGTCTTCGGGAGGGGGGGCGGAGTCGGCTTGTGTTGGTGACGTGAATGCGTCTCTGTGTGTGTCGGAAAAAGAAGTGGTTCGGCTTGGAGTCGCCTTGTCACGAAAGTGGCGAGGCGTCTCCTTGGAGACTGCCGGCCGGAGAGATGCAGTTGGCGAACGCATGCAGTACGAGGGTGGGTGTTTGAACTAGAAGAGGGAGCGATTGGCGACTAAACTGGGAGAAAGGGGGGGGGGGGGGAAATCAGAAAAAAAAAAAATTAAGGACATCATGAATGAGCATGGCGGCACGGTGGCGCAGTGGTTAGCGCGGTCGCCTCACAGCAAAAAGGTCCTGGGTTCGAGCCCCGGGGTAGTCCGACCTTGGTGGGTCATCCCGGGTCGTCCTCTGTGTGGAGTTTGCATGTTCTCCCCGTGTCTGCGTGGGTTTCCTCCGGGGGCTCCGGTTGCCTCCCACAATCCAAAGATATGTAAGTTAGCTGAATCGGCCACACTGAATTGTCCCTAGGTATGAATGTGTGTGTGTGTGTGTGTGTGTGTGTGTGTGTGGGCTCTGTGATGGCCTGTCCAGGGTGTCTCCCCGCCTGTCGCCCAATGACTGCTGGGATACGTAGGTTCCAGCATCCCCGTGACCCTGAGAGCAGGATAAGCAGTTCAGGTAACGGATGGATGGACGAATGAGTATTTCAGCTTCTGCATAAAGGTTACTTCATCTTCTTTAGGAACAGCATAAAAAAAAAAAATAGACACACCTCCGTAGTTCACAAATGACAACGTGTCATTCAACCTAAGAGATTCTGCAAGGTCCTTATTTCTCATACAATCTGGCCTGGGAGGATATATTGAGTGGGTGTAGGAGAGCGCTTTCACTTGAGAACCACCCCACAAGCCGACTGCCCCGGCCCGCTAATGACATCTAAAAGGGCCCAAGTGGCCCAACACCCAAGTGACCAGACACTGTTTAGGGAGCGCCGAAAATCAGGTTGACGACTGCATAATCTCAGCGAAAGTGTTGGGGGGATTCATTAGAAGGAAAACTGTAGGAGCTTACCGAGCACTAAGAGCAACGGAGAAATTGCGGTGGATGTTTGAAATTTGTCAAAAACTGAGAGAAAACCATTGCAGAAAAGCCGGGAAGAGGAACGGCTAAGAAACGGTTCCATTTACCGGTTAACTGGACTGAAAGTCAAGTTTTGTGGTTGGTATTGAATGAAACCCCACATTCAGTCCTGCAATGACACCAGTTAACATGGACTTAGGCCACTGACAGAAAGTCTCCCCCGGGATCTGCTGGCCTCACTGCACAGCTTATAAAGGCTTCGCACCGTCAACAAAACCCAGCCATCATTCGAACGCAATCTAGGTAGGCTGCAACATCGCTCGAGACACGCTGAGGCCCGATATAAAAGGTGCAAGACGTCTTTCAGCTCATACGCGAGCGAAGGGGCAAATGAAACCTTTGCTTCGGGCGGTGAAAGAAAGGCGCATCCTCGCTTCACGTGGAGTTCAACTTCGGTGAACTTTGACCGGCGAATTCACAGCCTCAGCCGAGAACAAATAGGTGTGTGTGTGTGTGGTTGACCCCGCTTGGCTGTAGTTTTCCTAGTGAACCGGGATAGAGGACACTTTTATTGGTGCTGGGTCTAACCAGCCGGTGTTGTACATCGCCCGTGGAAATGATAAACTGCCCCATAACGGAGATGCTGCCTGGCTGGCGGTGAGTCGGGAGACAGGCGACGAACGTAGATAATTTTTTTTTTGTCTCCTCAATTGTACTTGGCCATTTACCCCACTCTTCCAAAGCCGTCCCGGTCTCTGCTCCACCCCCTCCCATACATATGGAGTCACCAGCTGCTTCTTTTCACCTGACAGTGAGGAGTTTCACCGGGGGGACGTAGCACATGGGAGGATCGCACTATTACCCCCAGTTCCCCCTTTCCCCCCGACCGACCAGAGGAGGCGCTAGTGCAGCGACCAAGACACATACCCACATCCGGCTTCCCACCTGCAGACACGTCCAATTGTGTCTGTAGCTACGCCTGACAAAGCCGGAGGTAACGCGGGGATTCGAACCGGCGATCCCCGTGTTAGTAGGCAATGGAATAGACCGCTGTGCTACCCGGACGCCTGTAAATGTAAAATTTATCAATAACATCAATTCATATTTCACGGTATACAAATACAACTTGTACACCAATGTTCTTCCTCCGTATTTGTCCATATGATAACATATACAAGTGAGACAGCCATCCATTAAACCGCTTATCCTGCTCTCGGGCCCACGGGTCTGCTGGAGCCTATCCCAGCAGTCATTGGGCGGCAAGCCCCCGGGGAGACACCCTGGACGGGCCGCCCAATGAGACAATTAAGCGGAAATATTTATTTATCTTTCTCTGGACTTCAGTGTACATTTTCCCATTGCAAAACCAACAACCGTGGGTGACCGACAACCACAACCACTCACATGGACTACAAACCAGCAAACTGATTTCCGGGTGCATCACATCCGGCACTTGCTCACGTTCAGCACAGCAAGATACGAATTTCCCCTCGGCAGGCGATGGTCATTCGCCTGCATTCGGGCATGTAGGACCACAGCCTAACAAACTATTCCAGAGGCAATTATGCACTCTGACGTTCACGTTAAACTGAAACTACACTGCAACAAAGTTTCAATAAATTGCAACCAATGTTCCACACGAGGTCACTTAAAGAGCAACGAGGACGGGTGAGGCCGAGGACACAGGCTCAGGCTCCGACAGAGGCAGATAGGCCTTCTCAGGAGAGAGGCTGGCAGCAGTGTAGGCAGAAATCACAGTGTGGGTGGGCGCAGAGGGAATCAGGTGGGCCCTGCCTGTCCCAAGACCAATCATACTTCATAGGTTCTGAAACGCATACGTTAACCCAAAATGGGCCCTTACAACTATAACTGCCTGGATGCAGCACAGTTTAATCATACAAGCCTCATTCATCATCAGAGGTAACGTTACAGGCACCAGGACCGGTATAGTTGGCAGCCCTAACAACACGTACCCTGATTCTGCCGAACGATGGACGCTAAGCAGGTACGGGCTTGGCTAGTACTTGGATGGGAGACGACCTGGGAAAACTAAATTGCTGCTGGCGGTGGTGTCGGTAAGCCAGTAGGGGGCAGTCTTCCCTCTGGTTTTAATAAAAATCCCAATGCCCCAGTGCAGCGATGGGGGACGTGATGCTGTCCTTCGGATGAGACGTTAAACCGAGGTCCTGACTCACCGTGGTCATTAGAGATCCCATGGCACTTACCGCTAAGAGTAGAGCGTTCCCTGTCTCCTGGCAAAATTCCCAACCTAGCTTTCTCCATCTGGCCATGTAATCACCCCCCCCCCCTGTGTAATTGGCTCAATGATTCCCTCCCTCTCCACCTCAAGCTGATGTGTGGTGGGCGTTCTGGTAAAAAAAAAAAATGGCTGCCTTGCATCACTCGGGTGGGTGCTACACATTGGTGGTGGTTTAGGTGAGTCCCCCCCCACCCCTTCACTGTGAAGCACTTTGGGTATCGAGATAAACCGCTACATAAATATAAATATAACCCATTATTATTAACAGCATCCTATAGCCTGGCACAGCGGCCAGTGTATGGCTAGAGGTACCCCGGCGCCCACATGCTCAGCAGTGTTAAAAATGACACATGAATGAACAGAGCCTGGCACGTTGACCACATAAACCACACACATGCAGCATGCACAAACATGACCACGCACACACGAAAACACACGCGCAACAGCCTCGTTAATCAAGCGAATGGCTAGAGGTGCACCGGCGCCAACATGCTCAGTAATGTTAAAGAGGACGCTCGAATTAAAGCCGTTTTAAATTGCATATAGCTGGAAAAATGTGCAATGAGGGCTGGCTTCCTGCATGTTATGCAGTTGCGGAGTGATGTGTATTTATATTTATCCTCGTTGGATGGAGGTGAGGGCACGACACGTTCTGGTGACGTAAGAGGCTGGTATGTGTGTACACGGCACCTAGGATGTTAAGGATAAGGAGGACGGCATTGTGTGATCTAGTTGACCTGTAAACAACTGTATCAAAATATATTTTTTATATTTTTTATTTTTATTATATATGTTTATTTACTTGTTTCTCTGCCTTACATTTTTTTCATCTGCCTCCCACCCGATTTTGTTGTATTGTTGGTTTTGACGTGTCGTTTTATACTCGAACTAAACAACTTGCAGGCGCCGTTACTTTATAAATGATGGTTACGTTGAAAATCCAATAAACAAAGTTAAAAAAGAAGAAGAAGAAGAAGACGCGAACAAAGCCTGGAACTGCGGGCACATAAACCACACACATGCAGCATGAGCACACACATAAAACCCAACTGTACACCAACAGAAACAATAACACTGAAACAGGCAACAGGCTGGTACCGTCCGAAACGGCTACTCGGGATATCCTTTTGATGGTTACAGCAGGAGACCAGGCTGCTTGGTGTTGAACACCGGAATTACGCCATTATAGTCGAGCAGCTCAGTCGGTTCTCTTTCAGAGGAGAGCAGGGACAAAGAGGACAGTCTGCATGTCATCGCTGATGTCCCGATACCAGTTTTTATCCGACTGACAGCTGACGAGAGTCTTTCGACAGCACAGCTGCTGACGGGGGAAAGGGCTGAGTTAGCAGCCACATACATGTCGTTACCACTTGGCACTTGAGGAGAAACTGGAACGGGAGTAGGTGTCCGGCTTGAGAAAGAGCTGAATTCTCTCCCTCCTGTTCCTCCGGCCTCCTTTTTTTGACAAACTTGAGCACGCCGTTTTGTTTCGCCGTGATTTTTATCCTAATCTACATGAAAAGCAAGCAGCTAGCTAGCTAGCTAGTGGAAAGTAGGCTTCTGTGCCACTGTGCTGGCTGTACGTTGAGTGAAAGAGGGAGGGGCTGCTTGCAATCTGGCATTTGTGAAAGGCACCGCCACTCAAAACATCTGACCTATCATCATCATGTGGTAAACAAGAAGCAAGAAACAAGAATCGTTTTAATTTTATTGATCGCGTCGGCACAGTGGCGCAGCGGTTAGCGCGGTCGCCTCACAACAAGAAGGTCCTGGGTTCGAGCCCCGGGGTAGTCCAACCTTGGGGGTCGTCCCGGGTCGTCCTCTGTGTGGAGTTTGCATGTTCTCCCCGTGTCTGCATGGGTTTCCTCCCACAGTCCAAAGACATGTAGGTCAGGTGAATAGGCCGTACTACATTGTTCCTACGTATGTGTGTGTATGTGCTGGTCCTGTGATGGCCTGGCGGCCTGTCCAGGGTGTCTCCCTGCCTGCTGCCCAGTGACTGCTGGATAGGCTCCAGCACCCTCATGACCGAGAGTGGGATAAGCGGTTTGGATAATGGATGATCGCATCGTTTTTTCCCCCAATTAATTTCAATAGTGTAAGAAATAAGAAATAATATTGAGATTTTTTTAATATGCGGCCAACTCCTACAGCTTTTATGATTATGTGTGGTGTGCCAACGTCAGATTTAGATGGCACAGGCACATCCGGCCACACCTGTGGCTACGCGGTTGGAAGACGGGGGAAAATGCTTACATATTTTCAGCCGCATTAAAGAAAGATTGCATCGAGTTTAAAAATTACAATTAACCATGCATAACATAGCGGTTACTGACATTAGAGCAGCAGTGATTCCAATCAATTTGCAATAAAGTTACACACGATACACCATGTAAAGAATCACCATTACATTTTTCCTCTTGCACCCCCCCCCAAGGGCATAAATGGCATAAATCAAAAGCTGAAGGTTCAACAGCTGTACCGTTCTCAGAGGTTGTGTCCTTACACCCGTCTTAACTGCAGGCATATCAAGTGAGTATTAACCACAAAAACATATTACTAAGACGTATTTATAACCAATGAGACTGTCCTCACCAGCTGAGAGCATGAAAATGTGAGATGACTGCCTCTGTGCCTGGGCATGTTGACCAGATGCCTTGTCTCTTACCCCCCCCCCCAATTGTATCCGGCCAATTACCCCACTCTTCCGAGCCGTCCCGGTCACTGCTCCACCCCCTCTGCCGATCCGGCGAGGGCTGCAGACTACCACATGCCTCCTCCCATACATGTGGAGTCGCCAGCCGCTTCTTTTCCCCAGACAGTGAGGAGTTTCACCAGGGGGACGTATAGCACGTGGGAGGATCACGCCATTCCCCCCAGTTCCCCCTCCCCCCCCCCGAACAGGCGCCCCGACTGACCGGAGTAGGCGCTAGTGCAGCGACCAGGACACACACCCACATCCGGCTTCCCACCTGCAGACACGGACAGCTGTCTCTATTTCTTAACACTCGCCTCACCGTATTCAGGGAGAACGACCTAACCGGTCCGTGGTTTTACATTTGGACTTTACGCGCCGCCTCAACAGTTGTGGTGGTGCCGTGACTTAACGGTTCGATGCACGCACGCAGTCGGGACAAGGTGTCACAGCTTCGGCTCTTGCAGGCGCTATGCATCATGTCGTTATTGTCACCGGCAGGACCGCTGGCCCTGGGAGGGTTTGGAATGGAAAAGCCGACTGTTTTAGGTGATTTATCTACAACGTCTCTCATTGGCCCGTTTCTCCCTGCGCGGTCTCCGTACGGCCGATACGCTCAGGTTGCTGGAGCGGTCTGCAGCCTCGCCCCCCCTGCTGTACAGCGGCATCTGGCTTTCTCGCTCTCAAGGTCTCTCTGGCTTGCCTGTGTCCTTCAGTGTCCATATCAGTCAGCCCAGGACCCGGCTTCGCTGCAGTATATAAAGCACAGACTGTCCATTAAGCACACCTGAGGCTGATCGCTAATCAGCCTCCCATACTAACAGGAACGTCTGCTCTCCCGCCACCCGCACGCCCTCCCTCCGAGAGTAGCGGGGTGCAGTTTAACGTCGGCCGTCACCGGTTGCTCCATCCCAGAGGGATTAGTAGCGGAGCTGATGTTCCTTCAAACCCTGCAAACGAAACTGCGTGCCATTTGTGGCAGCGTGATGGAAGGAGGGGGAGGGGGCACTTCACTCTCGATTATCGGCCATTCAGAGGGAGCCAGCGAGCGAGGCTATGTGTACCCATAAATTATACATGAGCTCCATTAAGACACTTTACAGCTGGTTCCTCAAGAGCCCACAAACCCGGCAAGAACTGCAGCCTGGCTGTCCCACCGTGCCAGCTTATTAAATCAGGAGCGCTCATGATTAAGGTTGTGCAGTAATGTGCCTTCTGACCATCATAAACCAGCCAGTCGCAGGGCTATTTTCAGTTCAATCTCATCTCTCTGGAGGGTGGCTGGGCCAGCTGCCGATTTCCTCATATGCTGGTGAGATGCACTATAGTAATTAAACGAGTGTCTGTTGTGGCTTGCTGACCTTGCCGTGTGGCTCAGGCGCGGAGGCTTTTCCAGGCCCGACTCTCACAGATGTCCAGGACATTCTGCCTTAGACGTATATCCGGCAACTTCCCGATAGTGATAAACCAGTAACCGAACAGGTGGCAGTGGGGAGCGGCGGGCCTGAGCAATGAAGGTTAAGGGCTGATAGGGGAGGTGGCAAACTGCTGCACTTTTTGGACACCTGGTTCTTAAGGTAGAGCCAACAAAACAAATGCAATTAAATGTGGTTAAGAGCCATCGACACCTTAAGTAAAAAACAAAACATCATAGTATCTACATCAAAACAGAATTGATTTAGACTGGGGGGGGGGGCGACTAAAAGAAGGCACAGCAGAGACTATTTTCTAAGGCGTCTCAAGAGTTTTGGTACAAGTGCCAAAGTTCTTATGAACTTTCATCCCAGTACCATTGAGAGAGTGTCTTGACAGGCTGTGTCACAGTGCGGTTTGGCAACCCGACTGCTCAGGTCTGCAGACTGCTTCAAAGGACTGTAAAGATATCAGCAGCAAAAATCACCGGCACGCAACTACCACAACTTGTTTACACCACTCGCTGCAAAAGGAAAGCCCAACACATCATCGAGGACACCCGCCACCTCGCTCATGTTCTGTTCTCACGCTTTCCACCCGAAAATGCTGCCCGAGCATCACATTGCACACCACCCGTCTCGGTAACACAACGGTCCTTTAGTGAAGTAAATCTGAATTCGTTTGTCCGAGACGGCTGAACGAGGCGACTATTAGTAGACAACCTACTTTTTTTTTCTTTTTTTGCCATCGTCAGCTGTTCTTGAAAAAGCAAATAAGAAAGCTAGCTAGCTAGCTACGCTACGTTTTCATGACCGCTGTAATGCTGTGCTCGTGGGCAGATCAGAGGGAGGGGGGGAGGAGGGGGATGATAGACCACATCAACTGTGTGTGCTCTCGTGCTGTCAAAAGCAATGGTGTATTTTGAGACTAATTAATTCAGTATTATTTTAAATTGAATTGTTTGTTTAGTTCACCATCAGGCTATATTTTATGTTATTATTTAAAAAAAAAGCATATTACAAAAATATTTTTTACTGAACTGCTCTGCATGTCCGTGTTAATGACCTCGCGTGCCACCGTGGGCACGCCTGCCATAGGTTGCCGACCCCTGCTTTAAGGTCTCCTCTTTAACTGAATGGATGAAATGACCCTCTGGTGAATGAGAAGATGAATAAGTCCATTATCAAGATCAGAACTGTTTCCACTACTAAAAGAATTCAATTTATTTTAGATGAGGTCACAAAGTGTGTCACAAAAAAAAGAAAATTCCAAGGTTCTGACTTTTATGAAAACCTCTACAAACATGATTGGGACACAGTTCAAAAACACATTCTGACTATACCGCGAGTCTTCACGTCCTCCTCTCTCCATCTGAAAACGTAAATGCCTCCGAAGTCCTGCATCCCATCGACGTATCTGGAATAGGCACGTGGTGGAAACCCTGCTTAAAGCGAACCACAGCTGCACAAAGCCGACCGACGTGACAAAGCCCAGTCTGACCGGCTCCGAGTACAAACACCTACATCAACCTTTCACCTCAAGATACTTCCTGAACAAAACCTAAGGATTAGTGGCACAGTCGTTACCAGGTCCTTGTTTACCGAGGAATATGAGGAAGAAATGGGAATTGCTTAAGGATGTTTGCTGCATCTTTATCAATAGCCATTTATTATTCAGGAGCGTTATAAAATGTAATTATAGAACTACCTTGAAACGATCAGATCAGCAAACACTTTTTTTTCTAAATGTTTGATTGATAAAAGATGTGACATTTTGAGCATAGTAAATCTGATATGAGTCTTATAAATCCTTATTTCCCTGCACAGAGTGGATATTGCAATGTTTCATTATGACCGAGGCCATGTGTACTTTGCGATGATGGACAAAGACCGACTTGAATACTAAATGCATAAGAAACGAGTTTGAGGCAATTAATCGAGGATGCTTTTTTTTTCCCCACAGCTGGTGATTATTTGCCTTTTTCTCCATAACCCCAGTCTACAATCTGTAATGTTTTTCAATGAGATAAAGATGCTAAAAATGGCCCCATCACCAGCTGCTCCCACTCCCCCCCCCACACACACACACAAAACTCGCTGTTTCTCCTCAAGAAATCCACCCCATCTTCTGCCTTTGTTGCTTATTTTTCAAATCTAATCACCCTGATGATCTTAGCGGGGGCGGGGGGGGGGGGTTACTGCTATAATCATACTCATACAACCCTGAGCATTGACCGTTCACAGTACAGTGCACGCATTACAGCTGATAGCGTCCATCTCCAAAGCCATTTGCTCTCGTTTAACATCACCTCTCTCCCAAAAAAACCCCCCCTCATAATAATAATTTATATCCAGGTCTTTTACACGACAAGGTGAAATGATTCCTTTGCCAGTGCAAGGCTGATACTAACGCTATCTTGTTGCAACGCGTCATGGATAGCCTAACAAGCGGGTCCGGCGTGCACAGAGCCGAGCTGACACCTAGCTAGCAGGTACGGCGCAGGAGACCGCTCACCAGCACCTGCAGATGCAGCACCCTGGGGACCCGCCTGCCACATCGAGTATCCTCACACGGGGGACGGCTGGCTCACATGCCGTGAGAGCATTGTGCAGAAAGAACCGGAATAGGTAGTCATAAAGGGCAGGAAAAGAGAGGAAATAAAAAAAGCAATGTAATTTCAAGCCCGGGAGCAGAGACGAGACTGACGTTTGGGTGCTCGGGAGGACCGGATTACTGACTGTTGAATTATTTGAAATGCCACACATCTAATTTCGGTAAACAAGAAAACTCTCGTTAAAAAAGTTAACTCGCAACCCCCAAAGACTTGAAGACGGGGGAAAATTGGATGAAAGAACGACGGGTTTCATCCAAGTTGTCCTTATGCATGCTCCATAGTGCAGGTAAGAAAATCACATAAAGCTAAATCGGTTCCTCTGGACACGATGTTTATTGAGTGATTATTCTCTCAATAAACGTTGCGTCCAGATGAACTGATTTAACCTTCCGTGATTTCATCCAAGCTCTTCGGGCGATGAAAACGATAGCTGGCGTGAAGGAGCGTCACTTGGGATTTCATGTCAAAATTACTCGTTAAATAAGGCTGTTTTTTTTTTTTTGCGGACGGTATCGTCTACATTTCTGAAATATCAAATTAATGAGTTCCAGGTAGCAACATTTCTTCCAAAACCAAGGGTTTTGCAATTGAAACTCTTCAAATCTCCTTCACTGGCATGAGTCCAGAGCTCCCCCCGTGTCTTGCAGTTCATCTACAGAATGAGGACGGTTTAAGGGGCGGGGTTATGTCCTCATTAAGGGGGTTGTTGTGTGTGTGTGGGGGGGTGGGGGGCTGCCCAGGTGTGAGCATCAAGTGGCAAAGTGATGAATGTGCCGGGCGGGTTTATTGCCTCAACGGAGACGTGCCTTGATGATGACTGATGTGTTCGGAGAAGAGGGGAGAAACAACGGCACCGTGACCTTCGTTCAAAGGACGGGTTACACGGAGGGGGGAAAGACATTTCTCTCCCCCGGTACAATCTCTACTCACCCAGGACTGAGGAATTTGGGCGGCGGGGGGGAGGGGGGGGGGTGTTGTAATGCAATTTCAAAAAAAGGTGCCAGTTCCGGATGACCACTTGTTCAGGATGAATGAGGGACCCCTGTGATGTCCCTCAATTTACTGATCCCAGCTTGGATGTAAATCATCATGATCTAAACTGCACCGCGGTTGGTTAAACAAGCGTTATTTCACCACTAACGTCAGTCATCTCTCTCTCGCAGGAAGACATGTGCGGTTATCTGGACTTCGCCGGCTGCCGTCCTTTCAAACGCTTCCGTCCGAGAGATAAACGGGACACTTTGATCTCCAAAGGGATTTTATTTAGCCCATCATAGTCCAGCTTGGTACGAGTCTCTGCGGCGCGCCGGTAGCCGTTGACGCGTCTGCACGAAGGTCAAAAATCTCCTTCGGCACAACCTCGGCCGGGTTATTTGGGCAAACCCCCGATGTGTTATGAAAACTGCATCAGTTAGACTCCTACATTACGAAGAGTTATTACGTCGAGGAGGTGTCGATTTAATTTTACTCAACACAGCGGGCGACTTGCACAGCTTTCTCCTTTCTCCACTTTACAAATTTGTAAACTTGGCAGATTTGTAAAGTTTACAGATATGGGAGATTTTGTGAGCGTTAAAACTAGGGACGTTTTTGGTTAATAGTCACAATAAAAAAGGGACCTGTGTGTGTTCTGTGCAAACCACTCCAGTTAAAAAAGGGTAAGAGCACATACTTAAAACTTCTCCTTTTCTAACCAGCGTTGTCCGCTGGCAGGAGGGGTGGGCGGGTGTATGGTCACTGACTGAGCGCTACAAACTTCAGCTGATTAACACAATCGAAAAGTTAAAACGATCAGCAACATTGAAAATGTGTTAATTTTGATTAGAAACACAACATTAAGCCATGGATTTTTTAAGTGCCATTACCTCCATAACCTGCAAAGGTCACGTACCACCACAGACTATATGTTTCCATGTACAACCCATCAAAAAGAGATGGGGGACGGTGTTAACGCTCTTTTCAAAGGAGCCTTCATTTCAAAAATGTAGGAACAGAGAATTCTAGGGACACGCTTTGAAAAGTTAAAATTCAAAGACATCCATCCACCCGTCCATCCATTATCCAAGCTGCTTATCCAAAGTTGGGTCGCAGGATGCTGGAGACTATCCCAGCAGTCATTGGGCGGCAGGCGGGGAGACACCCTGGACAGGCCGCCAGTCCATCACAGGGCCGACCCACAAACATTCACACCTAGGGACGATTTAGTACAGCCGAGTCACCTGACCTACATGTCTTTGGACTGTGGGAGGAAACCGGAGCACCTGGAGGAAGAACATGGGAAGAACATGCCAACTCCACACAGAGGATGACCTGGGACGACTCCCAAGGATGGACTACCCTGGAGCTCGAAGCCAGGACCTTCTTGCTGTGAGGCCAACTGCGCTAACCACTTCACCACCGTGCCACCCCAAAGACACCCAATCAAATGGTCATCTCCATTAACAAACAAAGAAAAAAAGAAATATTTGCCAACTTTGAACTGAAACACAGAAAACATCAAGGCGTCGATCGAACTCCAGTGTGAGAAACACTGGACATCACATGTCTACACTCCCCCCTCCTTACAGCATCAATTACACCCACTAACGCTGGCTCGACGGGATTCGCCACAGCACCGCCTTTGAGTTTTTCTCTCGTCGACTTGCCGATTTCTCTGCACCTAAAATAAGAAGGAGACCGTGTGAGGACTTCCCCGACAAAGCCCGTGCTTGACAGCTCCTGGTGTTATTCTTCCCTTCCCTCACAGCTTCTCATTCATTAAATTCTCCCACTGCTCAAAGCACACTTCACTAAGGACTGTGGCGGCGGCCCGCTCACTCAGAACACAGCTGAGCGTTGCATCGTTTAACAGACACAACAGGCGTACGTACGGTCAGTAATTAGAAGCGCAATCGAGATCAAATTCCCTAAATCGGATTAAAAACGAGGAGATATTTGAAAACGCCGTTCACAAATATCTCCCCGTGTCTACAGACGGGGCTGATAAATGACCGCGGTCAGTGGCTTGAAGTGTCATTCATCAACATCCGTGGGCTTTAAATCTAGTATAGCGGCACCGGCTAGCAAGCACATCCAGCCTGACTTCACATGATGCACGAGATGGAAGACCGGCTGTCAAGCTGTCAAGCGTCAGGGTAATATAGCAGCCGAGCACGTGGCGGAGAAGGCTTTCAGAAAAACGATCCAAAATACTGCGATCAATACCTTTGTCGGCCCGTTCGGTCCCTAAAACCAACGACTGCCAAACTCACCAAGGAAGCGCAGCATTGGGTCTTCACGGTAATACACACCACTGCAAACATGAAGAAGTAAAGGTTGGCACTAAACACCCCCCTCCCCAAACCAGCTGGTTGGTAGGGGTGGTACTCCACCACAACCTGATTACAGTCCCAGATCTACTTTTTTATTTTAATAAAGGATGTCCAGAGAGCCCAGAGAGACATTTCTACAGAGCTTACTTAGTCATCACATATGGGGATTGGTACACTCTTAACAGCCCAAGCATTATTTAACTTTTAACGGTACATCGTTGTTTTCTGTACAGTACTGTGTGACACACTATTTGGGAGAATGATGAGAAAACAAAGTTTATTATTACTTATCATACAAGAAGACCTATTATGAAAGCATCAGCGATTGTATGCGTCTTACACTGCATTTCATCCATCCATCCATCCATTACCCAAACCGCTTATCCCATTTGGGGTCCCGGGGATGCTGGAGCCTATCCCAGAAATCACTGGGCAGCAGGCGGGGAGACACCCTGGACAGGCCGCCAGTCCATCACAGGGCCCACACAGTCCCACCTAGGGACAATGTAGTACGGCCGAGTCACCTGACCTACATGTCTTTGGACTGTGGGAGGAAACAGGAGTACCCCGAGGAAACCCACACAGACACAGGGAGAACATGCAAACTCCACACAGAGGACGACCCCCAAGGTTGGACAATTCTGTTGGCGTGTTATTGTTATTCAGTGCTTCTGCAAAGCTGTTTTGTTTACAGGTGTGTACGAGGACAGGTTTCAACAGCGTGCCGTGCCATGCACTAGAGCAAAGCACGTTGGAAATGAAGCATGCAGCACTACACAACTCACTTAATTGATGGATTCCAGAACTATCTCTTGGTTTGGCGTTAAACAATTTAAATCTGAATTTTGGTCTTGTGTGCGATATGCCACGCCACAAAGCAATGTTTTTGCACATTTTGGTACTGAACCAATTGAATTCAATATGAAGAGAGAATAAATAGCAACTACACTTAGTGTTTTATTATAGCCAACCGTGTCACATGTGCCATTTGCTGTCTGGCTAACAATATCTGTGACCAGCAGTTTTCACAGCAGCGGTGTGGCGCTGCTGCAAAGAAAGACTTACAACAGGGATGTTACAGTTAAGCCAAACACACACTGGCGCGGACGCCGAGCGACAACACACGTTGTGTGCCGCCCGGAGCACAGACCAGAAACGCCGGATGCCATGTCTCAAATATGGAAAGTGCCGGTTTTGAGCACGGCTGAAAGGCCGCTATCCCTGGTAAAAACGCGAGTCTGGAGGAGCGTCGGTGGAGATCAGAACCGTGGTTCTGAGCAGTCACAGCGTGTCAAATAGACGCATGTCGACTCCAGGCTGGACGCCGCCAGAGTGGGGGTTTTATACTGAAATGGACAGCGGCTCGCCTCGCCTTTGAGGAGACCAGATTTCTACTTTGGACTGGGTTTTCTTTTTCCGTTCACACACACCTTTAGGAGCGAACGTCAGTGAAATACTCCCACTTTGTATTTGCAGTCTTCTACAATTTGCCAAATTGAAAAACATGCCGACACAAAAGTTTGCTTTACATCATCACGGGAGCACGGGCTTCTGACCAAGTGTGTTCAACATCTCCTCCCCGTGTAGTGTTTTGGCAAGAGGCCCAGAAGCCAGTAGCCAGCACTCCTGCTACCTGTGTATACGGAAATGGCTCTGAACACAGAGGGCCTGTACTGCCATTAACCGTGTTAGGCGGCCAGAAGTGAAATTAATCATTTTCAGTCATCCCCTTCGTTTGCAACTCACGCTGACTTCAGTTTAGATGCGAAAGGGGACGAGAAAGAAAATAAAAGGGGTTGGCTGATGTGTTGGGGCTGGGGTTAATTTTTCACTCAACCATACAGCGGAATAGGGGTTGGCACAGGGCTTACACATCTCCGGCATATTAAAATATTAACGGCCGCGGCTCTGAATATTCATGGCCGGTCGTCCCCATCGTCAGATTGTGGAGGACAAAGCAGCGTCCCCGGAGTGTAATCCGATTCTACATGTTCTCGCTTTATTTCCAAGGACGGGGGGCTCCGGGCAGTGTAGGCGGCTGCTGGGTTGGAGGTGAAAGTGCTGCTGCGGGAGCTCGTTTCAGCCAACAGGACAACGAGTTGAGGGACGGGACAGCCGTGTCACGACAACCAAATGTGAAATTCTGGCCTCGAGGCACAGCCGTCTGGCGTGGGGGGCCATGAAAACGGCGCAGGTTGAGCTGTTCATGCCCCGTCCGTGGCTCTTGTTGCATTACCGTCTTTTGAAAAGGGGCCACAAACTATATCAATAAAAAAACATGCGGGGAGAATTGTCCATTCTCATCAGTGACACAAACAAGTACCGTTTCCCCGCCATAAGACGCCATTCTGCAAACCGCCGGACACATTTGAGATAGCATTTTGTACCATAATACAAAGGAAAGACAGGAAGTTAACACTCGTATCGTAGTCTGTCTACTCACATTTATAAAGAAGGTTAAACAGGCGTGTGGATGTAGAGGACAGTGATGGCCGTGTGGGTTAGACTGAAGGCGGCGGTGTTGTGGTAGAACACCTCGCCCCAGCTTTTCACAAGTCTACCAGGACAGTTTAGTCGGCCGACGCCGGCGCGTCGCTTTTCCTGGCTTGGCCTATATTTCATTTCTCGAACCCGCTGTGGACCCCGCATGTGTCGTCTACGCCACACGGGTCTCGGCGTTTTGGTGCCCCCCGTACGACATATGCACATCGGAGGGGGTGGATCATAATGCATTTTCACCTGAATGTAAGAGAAAGCGAAGATTTTCTCTGTTGTGTGACACATCTTGCTTTTATCCACTTGGTCATGAGAGCAACCCATTCTCAACATCCTAGGCCCACAGCAACATGCTTTCAGCCGGGGGGGGGGGGGATTACTACTACCCCTTTAAAGCAAGGGGGATGGGAGCTTTCTCTGACCAACAATAGCACACATATGCAAACACTCTCAGGATGTGCGTCTCTGTTTTCACAAGGTGTCCTAGCAACCGACTGCTGCCCGTGTCGGCTTATCAGGTAACAGCCTCCTTCGTCTCCTCATGGCTGCTTTGCATTCACGTTTGCCACAGGTCCCGGGGCTTCGCCCTTCACTCGTGACGACCAAGCAGCCAAAGGAGGACGACAGCACGGAGAGAGGACACAAAGTTCTCCAGCACTGTTGCACGACTCGAAGCTTAAAAGAACGGTAAAAACACGGCACGTTACAGCTAGCAAGATAATTATGATATGAGCTAATAAATTAAATGTATAATTGAAAAATCGAGCGCTCATACAACCAAGATATCCATCGCCAAAAGCCAGTTTTGAAGCAGAATTCCCTCGTCATGGAAGATAACACGAATGCCGTGACTGAAGCCAGTTTAACCGCTGTTTTGGGAACTCCTCCGGACCGCTTGGGTAAACGCTCCGATGTCCTGTCAGCTCGGCACACGGCGAGCGAGTAAGACTTGAAGCACGGGGATGGCAGCACGTCACATCAACCCTCTGTTTTTGGTTTTAGATGGTTTTCCAGTGCTAAAGGACACGGTTGGTCTAACCCAGAGTCGCTGCTTTCCAAGTCACTTCCCGCCACCTTGTCTATGGAAGGTGGTTGGAGCGTGCACATTCTGTCTCCCCCCGTATTGAAGAGTTTCTCAACATGGAGTTTACGCGACGACATGCGACTGCATGGCCACGTCCTTGAGGCATTACAACAGCTATGCGAAACCGCTCACAACTTCATCACAAGGGGACAAGAAACTTCTCTGCAGAGATTCGAGCTCTCAGTATTTACGTTACATTTCCCCTTTAAGCAAACACCACCGATGGTGTTGACCAGTTAGCCGGTGTCCAGAAGCATCTGTGTGACGGCACTAGAATTGGACAGCCATAACCAAGGAGGGACGACGGGGGTGAATGTGCCTTTTGACAGACAAACGCACGGGATAAAATCAAGTCCACAAAGAGAGACTGTTACGGCATGTCCTGAAAAGCCGACCGGCGGTGTTCTGTCGTTTCATTTCCAGGATGACAGAAACCTTTCAATTTCCAGCCATCTCGTGATCTCTAGACGGCCCAGGAAACCTACTGAGAAAAAGCGTAACACAATCATAAGACCGGAATCACAATTCCTTCCTCTGTATTGTGTGGGCCACATGTGTTGTAAACAAACTCGTGGGCTACCTCTACATTGCAGGCACGCCCCTGTTTCCCAAAACTGTTAAAATCTGAAGAATCGTTTAATTCCCCGTTCAAGTACACCGTTTTTAAACGTGCTCATTTCACATTCAACATCATAATTTGAGAGAACAAAAAAGGGAGCACAAATGGCCCCGTTGCTATTTCGCCATTAGAGAGGGGTTAGTACATTATTGTGTGACTGTATGTCAAAAGAATGCGAGGAGGAGTCTGGCGAATACTGTTCTTGCCTGGTGGAGTGGAACAGCGCCCCAACAACATGCCCGCGCTGCCATTAACATGGTAATGAGCCCAAACTAGGGTACGCAGTGGTGTACCCCACGGGACAAGAGTAGTCCCAACGACACAGGGTCCAGACCTGCACTCGTTACTCTCAGTGCCACGGCCTACACATGACAGGCAGATGTAGAGGCGGAGGAGGCGGAGGCCGGACCAGGCGGCGGCGGGGGGGGGGCTTCTCGGTAACCGGTGGACTGGAACGTCACTGCCCTGACCACGGCCCTGCGACTCCCCTTCAGACTCTCTGTGACCCAGCCTCCACATGACAGGCAGATGTAGAGGCGGCGGAGGCAGCGGAGGGCGGACCAGGCGGGGGGGGGGGCTTCTCGGTAACCGGTAGACTGGAACGTCACTGCCCTGACCACGGCCCTGCAACTCCCCTTCAGACTTTCTGTGCCCCAGCCTCCACATGACAGGCAGATGTAGAGGCGGCGGAGGCAGCGGAGGCCGGACCAGGCGGGGGGGGGGGGGGGGCTTCTCGGTAACTGGTGGACTGGAACGTCACTGCCCTGACCACGGCCCTGCAACTCCCCTTCAGACTCTCTGTGCCCCAGCCTCCACATGACAGGCAGATGTAGAGGCGGCGGAGGCAGCGGAGGCCAGACCAGGCGGGGGGGGGGGGGCTTCTCGGTAACTGGTGGACTGGAACGTCACTGCCCTGACCACGGCCCTGCAACTCCCCTTCAGACTCTCTGTGCGCCTCCCGGTTTTACTCGCCGAGGCTCAGCCAGACCTGATACAACAGGCTCAGGTCAGGGACGGGAAGGGGAACCCGGGTGTTTCCGAGAAAAGGGCAAATAAAACGCACACACACCCGTTCACGTGAACTGGGGTTTTGGGCCATTACGGTGGCAACCTCTCGACACCAGCAGCAGCAGGAAGCACACACGTACTACATGTGATGCGGTTCACCCACACGGACCATCACACAAAGAAACACACACTCCCAAAACACCGAGAAACACACACTCCCAACAACACCGAGAAACACACACTCCCAACAACACCGAGAAACACACACTCCCAACAACACCGAGAAACACACACTCCCAACAACACCGAGAAACAACACCGAGAAACACACACTCCCAACAACACCAAGAAACACACACTCCCAACAACACCGAGAAACAGACACTCCCAACAACACCGAGAAACAGACACTCCCAACAACACCGAGAAACACACACTCCCAACAACATCTAGAAACACACACTCCCAACAACATCTAGAAACACACACTCCCAACAACATCTAGAAACACACACTCCCAACAACACCGAGAAACACACACTCCCAACAACACCGAGAAACACGCACTCCCAACAACATCTAGAAACACACACTCCCAACAACATCGAGAAACACACACTCCCAACAACACCGAGAAACACGCACTCCCAACAACACCGAGAAACACACACTCCCAACAACATCGAGAAACACACACTCCCAACAACATCGAGAAACACACACTCCCAACAACACCGAGAAACACACACTCCCAACAACACCGAGAAACACACACTCCCAACAACACCGAGAAACACACTCCCAACAACATCTAGAAACACACACTCCCAACAACATCTAGAAACACGCACTCCCAACAACATCTAGAAACACGCACTCCCAACAACACCGAGAAACACGCACTCCCAACAACACCGAGAAACACACACTCCCAACAACACCGAGAAACACACACTCCCAACAACATCTAGAAACACACACTCCCAACAACATCTAGAAACACACACTCCCAACAACACCGAGAAACACGCACTCCCAACAACACCGAGAAACACACACTCCCAACAACACCGAGAAACACACACTCCCAACAACACCGAGAAACACGCACTCCCAACAACACCGAGAAACACGCACTCCCAACAACACCGAGAAACACACACTCCCAACAACACCGAGAAACACACACTCCCAACAACACCGAGAAACAACACCGAGAAACACACACTCCCAACAACACCAAGAAACACACACTCCCAACAACACCGAGAAACAGACACTCCCAACAACACCGAGAAACAGACACTCCCAACAACACCGAGAAACAGACACTCCCAACAACATCAAGAAACACACACTCCCAACAACACCGAGAAACACGCACTCCCAACAACACCGAGAAACACACACTCCCAAAAACATCAAGAAACACACACTCCCAACAACACCGAGAAACACACACTCCCAACAACATCACGAAACACGCACTCCCAACAACACCGAGAAACAACACCGAGAAACACACACTCCCAACAACACCGAGAAACACACACTCCCAACAACACCGAGAATAACACACACTCCCAACAACACCGAGAAACACGCACTCCCAACAACATCTAGAAACACACACTCCCAACAACATCGAGAAACACACACTCCCAACAACACCGAGAAACACGCACTCCCAACAACACCGAGAAACACACACTCCCAACAACATCGAGAAACACACACTCCCAACAACATCGAGAAACACACACTCCCAACAACACCGAGAAACACACACTCCCAACAACACCGAGAAACACACACTCCCAACAACACCGAGAAACACACTCCCAACAACATCTAGAAACACACACTCCCAACAACATCTAGAAACACGCACTCCCAACAACATCTAGAAACACGCACTCCCAACAACACCGAGAAACACGCACTCCCAACAACACCGAGAAACACACACTCCCAACAACACCGAGAAACACACACTCCCAACAACATCTAGAAACACACACTCCCAACAACATCTAGAAACACACACTCCCAACAACACCGAGAAACACGCACTCCCAACAACACCGAGAAACACACACTCCCAACAACACCGAGAAACACACACTCCCAACAACACCGAGAAACACACACTCCCAACAACATCTAGAAACACACACTCCCAACAACATCTAGAAACACACACTCCCAACAACATCTAGAAACACACACTCCCAACAACATCTAGAAACACACACTCCCAACAACATCTAGAAACACGCACTCCCAACAACACCGAGAAACACACACTCCCAACAACACCGAGAAACACACACTCCCAACAACATCTAGAAACACACACTCCCAACAACACCGAGAAACACACACTCCCAACAACACCGAGAAACACACACTCCCAACAACATCTAGAAACACACACTCCCAACATCTAGAAACACACACTCCCAACAACATCTAGAAACACACACTCCCAACAACACCGAGAAACACGCACTCCCAACAACACCAAGAAACACACTCCCAACAACACCGAGAAACACGCACTCCCAACAACACAAAGAAACACACACTCCCAACAACACTAAGAAACGCACACTCCCAACAACACCAAGAAACACACACTCCCAACAACACAAAGAAACACACACTCCCAACAACACTAAGAAACGCACACTCCCAACAACACCACCGGGACGCCTTTGGCTAAACATCCACATCTTGTCAGTGTGTGTGTGTGTGTGTGTGTGTGTGTGTGTGGTGTGTGTGTGTCGGGGGGCTTGAGTGTGTGTGGGGGGGTGAGTGTGTGTGTGTGTGAGTGGGGTGTGTGTGTGAGTGTGTGTGTCGGTGTGTGTGTCTGTGTGAGTGTGTGTGGGGTGTGTGTGTGAGGTGTGTGTGTGAGTGTGTGTGTCGGTGTGAGTGTGTGTGGGGTGTGTGTGGGGTGTGTGTGTGTGTGTGTGTGTGTGTGTGTGTGAGGTGTGTGTGTCGGTGTGAGTGTGTGTGGGGTGTGTGTGTGAGGTGTGTGTGTGTGTGTGTGTGTGTGTGGGGTGTGTGTGTGTGTGTGTGTCGGTGTGAGTGTGTGTGGGGTGTGTGTGTGAGGTGTGTGTGTGTGTGTGTGTGTGGGGTGTGTGTGTGAGTGTGTGTGTCGGTGTGTGTGTCGGTGTGTGTGTCTGTGTGAGTGTGAGGTGTGTGTGTGTGTGGGGGGGGTGTTGGCAGATGGTAGACACAATAAAAACAACAACGCAGTACTCTGAAGTGCTCCAGCCACAGGTTTTAAAGCGGATCAAGCTATCGTGTTAACTACCAGTAAACGACGTCTTATAAGGCGCCATAGGGCCCCCCCTCGGGCCCCCCCCCTCGCTCCCCATGTGGGTTCCGCAACGCCATTACACTCGGGATTCCTCACCGAGTTGGACTCGCTCACAGCCCAACGCAGCCGAGGAGACGAGAAAAGGGGAACCGCACGACACACAGGCAGGCAGGCTGGCTGACGGCGGCCACGTCCGAACCCGCAGGGTGACCCGGCGCGGAGACGGGCAGGGTGACCCGGCACGGAGACGGGCAGGTCCTCCCTCCTCCCGTTCTATGGGGCTCGGGTAAATTCGGGTAAACTAACTGGGCCAGCGGCGCCAACAACGTCCGCTGCCGCGCCGCTTTTCCTTTGGCCGGCTGGTACGCGGAGACCGACCCATGAAACCCCGAACTGAACCCGAACTGAACCCCCCCCCCCGAAACCGGCTTCAACGGTACGAGGACGGGGTCCGGCCCGTCCAGCCGCACCCCACTAACAACTAGACCGCCGCCGCTGAACTGTGAGGCGGGATGCCCACTCAGCCCGCCCAGAACCCGGGCAGTGAAGTTCTGGTCTCCAGAAGCGGACCCGGATGCGGCGCGGCCGCAGCAACACGCCATGACTACCCGCAAACTAACTAACTTGAGGGGCAACTCCACTTTATTCAAACCGAGAGGTCCGCGGGACGGTTAGAGACGGTACGGTGTTCGCGTCCTCCTCGCCATGGCGGGCCCGCCAGCGGTTCTGGTCGCGGTTCCCGTTGGAGATTCGGGCGTTAAAGGAGGAAAAGAAGGGCGGTTCTTTGTCCGGCGGGGGTGCGGACGCTTACCTGCCAGGAGGCCGAGCAACACGCAGCAGAACCGGGCTGCCGTGGACTCCATCCCGCTCCAGTTATTCCGCGGACTCGTGGGTCAAGAAAACAAACTCGGCTCCGCCGAACTTCTGCAGGCTCCGGAGTAAATGAAGCTCACCCCTTCCAGCCAGAGCATCCGAAACTCCGCTCCCCCGCCCCGCCCCGCCGGCAGGTGCACACGGGGAGGGAGGGGGGAGGGGGTTGGCGTGTCATGTGACCGAACTTCCCAAACAAGACGCACGGCTGCCCCCTGCCGGTGAATTAGCATACTAGCGCTATTGTAATAGTATCAGCGGCGCGTTAGTGTATGTCACAATAAAAGTACAGTATGTTAATACAAGTATGATCATTATAAGCATGACGTATGAGCGTTAATACAGTTGTGTGGTTTTAGTTTACCTGCCCCGAGCTGGCGACTACATTCATTTCTCTACACACCACCTGGGGGGAAAATGATTATTCTAGTTTGTTCTATCCAGTTGTTGACTTTCTCGTATCCTAATCATCGCCATCAAACTTTAGCTATAAAGTACTGTGACGTGCATGGATAAGTAGACACGTTGGTCCTTGACGAACGGGTGGGACCTTTTTAGTCCAGTGTTTCTCAACCGGGGGTCCGCGGACCCTTAGTGGTCCGTGGTGTAATTGCAAGGGGTCCGTGAAAATAAAATATCTTTAAAAAAAAGATCCTATGACATTTATAGAAATAGGATTATTTTACTCAAATGTGACTGAGACCTTTATCTACCTAAGCTATAAAGGGTAACAGGACTTTTTTCTCTAATTACATCTGTTTCACAAGTGTAATTTATTGTATTTTAATAAGAGATCTCGCTCCCGTTTGCATTGTTAAAAGTTACTGCATAACAATTCTGTTGTTACATATATCTGAAAGTTACTGAATACATATTCTGTTTTGTTACATATATCTGAAAGTTACTGAATACATATTCTGTTTTGTTACATATATCTGAAAGTTACTGAATACATATTCTGTTTTGTTACATATATCTGAAAGTTACTGCATAAGAATTCTGTTGTTACATATATCTGAAAGTTACTGAATACATATTCTGTTTTGTTACAAATATCTGAAAGTTACTGAATACATATTCTGTTTTGTTACATATATCTGAAAGTTACTGAATACATATTCTGTTTTGTTACATATATCTGAAAGTTACTGAATACATATTCTGTCTTGTTACATATATCTGAAAGTTACTGCATAAGAATTCTGTTGTTACATATATCTGAAAGTTACTGAATACATATTCTGTCTTGTTACATATATCTGAAAGTTACTGAATACATATTCTGTTTTGTTACATATATCTGAAAGTTACTGAATACATATTCTGTTTTGTTACATATATCTGAAAGTTACTGAATAAGAATTCTGTTTTGTTACATATATCTGAAAGTTACTGAATACATATTCTGTTTTGTTACATATATCTGAAAGTTACTGAATACATATTCTGTGTTGTTACATATATCTGAAAGTTACTGAATAAGAATTCTGTTTTGTTACATATATCTGAAAGTTACTGAATACATATTCTGTTTTGTTACATATATCTGAAAGTTACTGAATACATATTCTGTGTTGTTACATATATCTGAAAGTTACTGAATACATATTCTGTTTTGTTACATATATCTGAAAGTTACTGAATACATATTCTGTTTTGTTACATATATCTGAAAGTTACTGAATACATATTCTGTTTTGTTACATATATCTGAAAGTTACTGCATAAGAATTCTGTTGTTACATATATCTGAAAGTTACTGAATACATATTCTGTCTTGTTACAAATATCTGAAAGTTACTGAATACATATTCTGTTTTGTTACATATATCTGAAAGTTACTGAATACATATTCTGTTTTGTTACATATATCTGAAAGTTACTGAATACATATTCTGTTTTGTTACATATATCTGAAAGTTACTGAATAAGAATTCTGTTTTGTTAACTATATCTGAAAGTTACTGCATAAGAATTCTGTTTTGTTACATATACCTGAAAGTTACTGCATAAGAATTCTGTTTTGTTACATATATCTGAAAGTTACTGCATAAGAATTCTGTTTTGTTAACTATATCTAAGTTACAACTGAAAGCTCTTATTTTTGCCCCAAAGAGTGAATAAATGCTATAATGCAATTTAAAATGCAGTTTCTGCTGTTTCTATCAAATTGCAACCCCCCTCCCCCAAGATCAGGTGGAGGGGTCTTCAGGGTAGATCAAAAATACGCAGGGGGTCCAGGACCCCAAAAAGGTTGAGAACCACTGCTTTAGTCGACTGGTTAACGTTGTCGCTTGCGGAGCGGGAGACACGGGTTCGCGTCCCGGCTGTGGCGACGGTCTCCCAGACTGCTCCCCCCCCGCCCCCCCCCCCGAATTCGATACAGTACGTTCCGTTCACAAGATGCTCCTCAGTGCACTTTACGTGAAAGTGCAAAGATTTAAAAAAAAGCCATGATAAAACAGACAGCAGTGGAAGGGTGCATCCAGCAGAGGGCAGATGTCCGCCGGGGTATCTGCAGCCGGGGGGGGGGGTGTTACCGCTCAGCTGCGGGGCTTTCAAAGGGTTTGGATCAGCTGGATCACCGTCATGCCTGTGCACACAGGCCCAGCAGGATGCGAGCTTAGCCGCGGACAGACACCCGGACACAGCGGGAGAACCGGGTTTTCCTGCCATTATCAGACTTCTGCACAGGAGCCAAGTTGACAGAATGGGAAATATGAGGGAAAAGAATTAATATGCAAGGCTCAATCTAAAAAAAAAAAAACTCCCCCAATAAACCCATTTTTATTTGGTAGGTTTATTTTATATGAGACGTCCCCATGCAGGCTGGCAAGAGGTAATGGTTGAATAAAACAGAAAATGTCAACCTTAATGGAATAGCTAAGAAAATAAAGTAGAACCGCATGAATCCAGATAAAAATGATTAAAACCCGTTGACTGCAGGATCAGGGCTCATACAGTTAGAAGCTGGACTACATGGATACTGGTTTTGGTTTTGTTTTTTTAAATCTGGGCTTTAATGATGTGCTGTTTGGATCAGCCCTTTCCCCCTCGGCTCGGTTGGAAATGTCCAGCGAACACGACTATCCGGGAAAATGTCAGGCCACTGAACTGCACACCTCCACCTGTGCATGGAGGGGAGGAACGAGAGCTTGCATTTGCTCATCAGGTGCATCACTCTCCAAAATGTAATTAAGGGACCTTGGTTTTCCAATCTATTCTGAGAGCTCAATCCACAAACTGTGAAGCGGTGACAACGCCCTTGTGCACTGCTCATAACTTCCATCATGTGTGACGTGTCTGTGGTGGCCTACTGTGTAGCTAACTTTGTAATGCTGTTGATGGAGATACAGATGTTTAAACTGGACTCTGTATCGCTGCTGAGCTGTGATAACAGGGTGTTTGGTTGGACTACATGTAGTTTGGCTTTCCATTACTCACTATACGGTCTCATTATAGTCAAGCTTCACAAACCCCAGCACAGCGGCACAACTGACCCCCCCCCCCAAACTTCACCTATATATATATATGGTAATGTGGCATCTGTGTTGAGGCAAATTTGCAATGTGTGACACTGGGCTATACAAATAAAACTGACTTGACAGCCACAGCTTAAAAACTACCATACTCTGCTGGTGAGGTCACCAAACACATACTCCTCCTCTGTGGCGGCACCTATGGCACGTCTCAAAATGCACGATACACCCACACACAACCGGACTTCTCCGAGCCATTTTAAGTAAACACCAGCAAAGGAACCGCAGAACGCGTGTTATGACATTGCAACATACTGTATGGTGATGTACAACTTTTAAGAAGTTTATCCTATTAAACGATATTCTATTGCGTTTCTCACTCATGACTTAACATAACTTACACGATAAGCGCACAAGAAAGCAATGTGATGCTTTGAAATGGTGTTTAATAAACATAACTTAGCCAATACATTTCATAATTCTACATTATGAATAAATAAAACACTAACAAATGGACGGTAGGTGGCATACATGTAGTTCTCCCATCATAAAAATACAGTACTTATTACAAGGCTAAATAAGACTAATATGCCTAATTTATTACAATTCATTTACTTTACTCACACTATTACAAATGGTCTAAAGTGCACAGAATAGTTATTGTCAATAAGTCAAAATTTAACTATTTCAGTTCTCTTTAAAAAATGATCAGTGATCACAATGGTTACTTCCATTTTTGTTCCCTAAATGCCCCGTTTGAACTTAGTGTCACCGCAGATCCTAGCTGCGACAGCGAGCTAGGATCTGGTTGCCGTCTCAGTATCCCGGCCCTCCTCTGTAGCCAGGCGGAACCCACACGTCGTGTCTTAAGTCCTGGTGAAGTCTGCCTCGCAACCGAAAGCCATAGCGGGGCCGCGCAGGAACGGGAACTTTAGCTGCCACCGTCTTCTTGGGATTCCATGTGGGCGCGGCTGGGTTCATCTTAAAGAAATACACAAAGGTCTTTTTTACTGCCCTGAACAGAAGAAACCCTTGCAACATGACTGGTACACTTTTAGCGAACTGATCAACTTGAGGTGACAAATTCAAACTGTAAATGGAACAGTACTGGAGAACTAGCAGCATTCAAGTTTTTAAATTCAACTTTGAGCAACAAAACAAATAACCGAAGTGTGTGTGTGTGTGTTTGTAGAAGGAGTCGCTAGGTTGTTGCTGGAATGACAGCATTTCTTTAGTTTACCTGGTGAGTGCAGCAACTGCGGGGAGTTGTAAGCGGGGAGGGAGAAGAGGAGGTTTCCCTGAGTGTAGTCTCCTCATCGGAGGAGGAACCCGAGTGGTAGTCTGACGTCACCCTCTCCAAAGCACTGGCGACCTTCTTTGTGACATCTTTGTCTTTCTCATCATCGCTTGAGAAACTGGCCACGGAGAAAGACGGGTTCTGCTCTCCATATCTAATAACAAACGTAGGGGAAAATACCTTAATGTCTTTTCTTGGAGGCTTGGTCTGTAGCGGTACAGACAGTCTTGAAAAGGGGCTTGATATAAATGAAGAGGACAGGACAAGTAAATAAATAAACATAACCAGCAACTCTACATTTCAATTCAACTAAACATATTGAACGAGTTCAATATGGTGCCTGTTTACATACATTCTGAAGACATTTGACTTGCAGGCAGTGAGCAATTTAACTCGTGCAAAATACAGCTTGTGGCATCACACCAAGTCAAAGGATTTATTAATTTCTGATGCTGAGAAATACTTTCAATGCTTCAAAACCTTAAACGGCTTTATAGAACAAATGAACCTCTATTTGGCTACTGTTTAGATTAAGTGCTTTTATTTGGAGTTCAATTAACAGTAGAACGACCAAGGCAATCATTTTGACGGTTTTGGATTTTCAAAGTTTAATAACTTTGCGGAGGGAAAAAAGATATAGACCTGCCACTCCATGAATGCTCCAAAAATTGCAAATATTTGCATTAAAATTAGCTTTATATCAATTGCACACAAAAAAAAGTTATGATAAGATCTTCCTAAAACGACCAGCCGTCAAAAAGACCGCACACAATTTGCGCGTGATCGTGTGCGTCATGTCAGTACTTATGACGCGTGTTGGTCGCATCATTTCCTTCGCGAAGTTCATTGCTCTGTCCTAGAAACACACTAGCGTTCTCCAGTGCAGAGAAATAGTCTAAAGTTGTCTGGTTACAGACGCCGTTTCCAATGCACCATGACTACCACCGAGGCGCTGCAGTATTTACAGGCGTTGGACAGTGGCGATTTTGAAATTGTTTGAAAAATAGTATTAAAGTTGTTAAAATTTTAATCTTGGTGTCACTTAGTTTCATAACAGACATACTGACATATGTAATGTCAGTATGTCTTTGACATGTGTCTGACATTCTTGTGTAAGAAGTCGGGTTGTTGTGATGCGTCTAGTGTGTTGGTGTAGTGTTGTGAGTCTGTCACGTGTCACTCTCAACCTTCACTGTTGGCTAGCAGGAATGCTAACAGGAGAGCCAAGTGTGTAAGTCTCTCCAACAGCAAGCCCTATGTAGTGCCTCCTCGTGGCAACACACGGTAACTGGGTACACCTTGGACCCTGGCTGAACTACAAGGGACTCGGAGGAGGTCTGGCCCCTAGACGTGCGGTATGCAGGCCCACTGGTGTGTGGATATTCCCTGATGCCCACAAACCAGCCCCCAGCTTTGGGTTAAATAGTGCCACTGCCTAGTGGACACCTCGGGAGAGGAATAGGCTACGGGAGTAAACCCCTACAGAAAATCAACGTCTACAGTGTTGTCGTTTTTTGTTTTTCTTGCCCTTTTGTGTCCGTTTAAGTCGGAGAGCACTGCTGGTGTCATGTGTCTGTCTGCCGCTTCTCCCTCTCGTAGCCCCCCTTCCCATCCATCCCTGTATGTTTATCTGTTGTCTTGTTTCACCCCGTTCACTGTAAAGCGACTGAGTATAAGAAAAGCGCTATATAAGATTGATTTATTATTATTATTAGTGCATTAATATCTCAATTGGGTATCTAACTTGACAGAATATAGTGTTTAAAAACCGTCGTCATTCTGACTGCCCATGGTTGTTTTAGGTAGGAGTGAAATCCCAGTAGTTCTGGTGTTAATCGACATACACATGCAGTTACAATTGATTATTGTTACGATTCCATTTTGCAATGACTCACCTGCAACAGACCTCCCCTGGATCAACCCACAGGGTCAGTTCTCGGGGCAGCCCCAAGTCACTGTACTCAACCCCACTCTCCTGGCAGGCCTGCAGAAGCTCTGGATCCTGCCTCTGGAACCTGTTTACTCTGATGCATCTACAGAAAAACAGACCACAGATTTAAGGTATCCAAATAACAACCATCTGGAGCACATACGAGACGAGCTTTTATGGAAAGGCATTTAGAAGACGTTTCCTTTGGTCAAAGACAAAAACTTCAGTTTTTTTTTTAACTCATATGAATTAACAGTTTTTATGGATGGGGTGTTATATATCATCACCTATTCTATATTTATCTGTTAGAGAATGTAATGTGATTGTAACACTAGCCAATAACTCCATATTATCAGTTATCGTCTTTCAATGGTATTCAGAGTTCATACACGTTTCACCAATGGTTTTCAACGGCTATTCCATATCTTTCAGCTTAATTTAAATGACCAAACGAAACCATTTTTAGTGTTAACATTAAAAAGGTGTGTCTAGTGTTTAAATACTATACATGAGTTCAGTATAGTTCAAATACTTTACTATACAACCTTTGCAAGCCGTATTTTGTATTTCTCCATCCATTTATTACCGAAATATCACTTGCTCAGCACTGTCGACAAGATAGCAAGCTAAGCGATGACGGCTAACAAATGGAGCTGCGTGTAAGCGTAGAGACAAACGGTTGCACTTGCACACAAAAACTGTAAAGCCCTGCTGCACTGGTTCCTCACAGTTTTACTTTTACTTGGTGGGGGTTGATGCCGCTTCAGACAGGTTTCCATGCCTTTTCCAAAACCTTTACAGAATTGGAATTTTTCATAACTTTTCCAGGGCAAGATTATGTTTTCAAATTTACACTTCTCACAGGTTTTTATGGCGGTATGAATCCTAGGTGTTGTACCAGGGCAAAAACTGGCTTTTGTCATATTGTGATACACAGTTGTATTGCAAGAATTTATGATAACAATAACCTACTACCTACCTCACGTTTCTCACAAAACGAGGTCTGAAGTATTTCAGGGATTACATTTGAAAACTAGTTTTGGTTCGATATTATACTTCACATTACCAAACAGTTTAGACTGATGCACCACGGCTGGATACCTAAATATGGTAAGATGTGCACGTGTCAGCAGATTCCATGCCTACTATTGAAAACATGTAAAATTCCTCATCTTTATCGCGATATTCTCAATACTGCCCGGCGCTCCGCAAGCTTCTCTGGGACTAACTAAACTGTGATGTACAGTGTTGGTAAATAAGGGTTTACCGCTTTAAGAGCAAGATCTGGGGTCGGACTCCGATTGGTTGGTAGGGAGGGGCGAATGAGGAAGTTGTTGTAGTTGTGTGGTGCGAACGGTATTGGGAGCTCCGCGCAAGTGAAAGGAAATATTATCACTAAGAACTGTGATATACTGGACCTACGTCAAAGTTTTGTGCAGCTGTGAAGAAGGATTAAATGTGTTTCCAGAGAGAGAAGACGGTGTCCTCGCCATTTTCAGACGAAGTGAACTATTGAACTGTGTTGGGTTGTGCTCCGGAGTTTAGCTAGCTAGCACCAGGCAGTGATGGACAGCGCCGGCGAACTTCGGCCCAGGATCCCAAATAAATTCGGTTCCCCTGCATCTTCCGGCGAAAGGTAGTCGGAAGACGGAGACAGGAAAAGTAACAACTGCTATACAAATAAAATGGCAACTGATTAGACTTCCCCGAGGGATTCACAAGCAGTTACAGTATTCTGACTAATTCTAATGATTCCATGACAAATGCTCACAAGATAAATGCTCACAACACTAAAAGAAAAAGAGACAAATGCTCACAGATTGTTTTATAATCTATATTTACAGCGAAAAATGACAGTATTGTGGTGACCCACATCTATATAACTAGAGACATTCACCTAAGAGGACGGTGTACCTTTAAGGGAAGAGGCGAGGGGTCAGATAATGCACTTCCGCTTCCGGTACACAGTTCAGTGTCGTTGTCGAATGTATGACATGCAAAGTTGGAGCTAGTAAACTAACTCGACTACGTCTACTCTCACGTCTCCTGTCTCGTTGTTTTCTAACTCCACAGTATACGGATATACAAATATGAAACATGTTTACATATCGATTTAATTATGAAAATATGTACAAATACTTTCAAAACCCAATGCACTAGTAAAACATGTACATGAAATCGATTTCCTCACTGCAGTTGGACACTGCATCCGACTGGAATAGACCGATAATGGAACATTGCTCAACATACGCCGTGGCAATTGACAGTCTCTATATAAGAAATTGGTTGGCAAAAGACTCTATAGACACCGCTTCAAAATCTCTTAATTAGGTCACTGTGATCCCTATTACATGCTTAGACCTATGTGATATGTCTTGTGACACGCAACAGACTGTTCAATGGAATATTTTTCCATGAATAAAGGTTAATTAAGATTATGTATTACCAAACAGTAATTGGTAGTCCCATTATCGTGATTATCTGTAAGATCACCATTTCATTTGTCAGGGAGATGTGATCCCTCTCACATGCTCAGGCCTATGTGACATGTCTTATGTGACATGCGACAGAATGTTCATGGAATATTTTTCCATGAATAAAGGTTAAATAAGATTATGTATTACCAGACAGTAATTGATAGTCCCATTATCGTGATTATCTGTAAGATCACCATTTCATTTGTCAGGGAGATGTGATCCCTCTCACATGCTCAGGCCTATGTGACATGTCTTATGTGACATGCGACAGAATGTTCAATGGAATATTTTTCCATGAATAAAGGTTAATTCAGATTATGTATTACCAAACAGTAATTGATAGTCCCATTATCGTGATTATCTGTAAGATCACCATTTCATGTGTCAGGGAGATGTGATCCCTCTCACATGCTCAGGCCTATGTGACATGTCTTGTGACATGCGACAGAATGTTCAGTTGAGTTTTTGACAAATAAAGATTGTAAAACAATTTGTGAGCATTTGCCTCTTTTTCTATTAGTATTGTGAGCATTTGTCTTGTGAGTGTAAACTACTAATAAGACACGTTAGCCCCTAGCTAACGGGTCTGACCCTTTAGCCGAGCGGTTGGTGATGTCGCCTTGTGGTGCGGCACACCTCGTATCGAATCCCGCACCGGGCAACAAAGTAACCGGTGGCAGCGGCGGGATCCGGAAGTGTGCAGATGCTCAGAAGTCTCTTCGGAGCGCGGGAAGAACAAAGTGTGAGGGCGCGCTTCCGGGGAGGGTGACGACTGTAAACTACTATTAAGACACGTTAGTCCCCTAGCTAACGGGTCTGACCCTTTAGCCGAGCGGTTAGTGATGTCGCCTTGTGGTATCGAATCCCGCACCGGGCAACAAAGTAACCGGTTACATGAGCATTTGTGTGCGCAGCAGTTCTAATGTGTCAAACCATAACAAACACAGAGAGATGAGCGGTACCTGAACGCCTGGCCCCGGCTCGGGTTGTCGGGGTACCAGTGCCCCCTGAATTTCTCACGCAGCGCCACGGCCAGTCGGTCCACGAACAGCTCGATCCTCTGCGACTCCAGCTTGCCTCCCTTCTTCAGGAGCCTCTTGACGAAAAACACCACGGCCGCGATTTCTTGCTTCATGTCTGCCGCTTCTCCGCACCGCTCAAGTCGTCTGTGGAGAAAACGACACAGCGAAAAAGCCACATCACGACACCGCGCGCAGCCGGGCCCCGCGAGAGGCTCGCGGGTCGCACGTCGACGCGTGCTCGGTGACCCGCACTCCCGCACAGGTTGACTGGGGGGGGGTTTAACCGAGGGGGGGGGGTTTAACCGACGGCCGTTGGAAAAGCGGGAACCGGGGAGCCAGGCGTCGGCGGGAGGGGGGGGGGAGAAGCGTTCCAGAAAGGCGGGCTCTGACGCATCACTTCCGCGTAGTGACGTCACACGCCGCCGCGCTCCGTAAGCCCGGACGCCGACGCCTGGCTCTGGAACGCCGAGGCTACAATGTAACAACAACAACACCCAAAAAACACCAAAACGGCACATTTAAATAACGCCGTTATTAAAACGAAATTAATAATTTCACGTAAGACTTGTATAACCGTAGGGATATATATATATATATATGTGTGGCAATAATGTATAGTATGGGAATAATAAACAACAGAACAATGAGGTGATGATATCAAATGTAAGCACATATCAAGGTTGGCGACGTCATCCAGTCGTCCATCGAGCCAGAGTCCGTAAGAGAGCAGCGTCGACACGGAGCGGCTGCTAATCGATAGCTGGTAAAGCTAACGCGCTAAAACACGACACGCCGTCAACACAAAGGGCGCCGGGAAGCGACCGCCGAGAGGGAGAGTTGAGCGCGGGCGAAACTCGCCGTCCGAGGCGAAAACCTCCGGCGAACCTTCCTAGAAACGCGACGCAACTTCCAAAAAAAACAAACCCCCCCGTTATTCGACTTACTTTTCCCTCTTAGGTTCCCTCACCATGCGGGCTGTTGTTGACCATCGGCGGGCGGGGGGGGGACTGGCTTTTACTTCGGGCCACGTAACTCCGCCCATCAAGTGCTTAGCCCCCGCCCCTTTCCGGTTCTCACTGGTTCCGGAATAACCGACGGGAGCCGCTCGTTGGGCAAGTCTAACGTCCGTCATCTTACCGGAAGACGTGTCGTGTTTTGAGCGAGGCGCCCTCTGCGCTGCGGCCGCGATAGAGAGAAGGGTCGCGGCGGTGTTTTTATTTACTTCTGCAATGCTTGAGGACCAGGCTGCGGAGAGTCCGCGTCTATTCCCTGCCGTGCTACCCCGTAAAGCAGTGTTTCTCAACCCAGTCCTCAAGGAACCCCCCCTATCCTGCAGGTTTGCATTGTAACCCTGCATAGGTAGCCCTGCTTGTACTTACTTGACCAATCATCTCGCAGCACTCAATTATGCAAGGTGTGCAGCATCTGACAAAATTCATTGCTGCTTGGTTGAATAACTACAAACAGGTACCTATTCAGGGTTGCAAAGAAAATATGCAGGATAGGGGATCCTTGAGGACTGGGTTGAGAAACACTGCCGTAAAGAGTGCCGTTGCTTCTATTGTTGTGTCTTCTTGTGCATGAGCGGCGCCTTCAGATATACGCGCTTGCTTGCAACCTGTTGTGCAGTAATTCACGAAGGGGTAGCTGAGCTTTAGACCCCAGTTGCCTGGTGGTTCAAGCAAACGGTACCCCCCCCCCCCAAAAAAACACAGCTGCAGAAACACGCTCCTCCATTTGCAGGCGTTTTAGTTTCTCACTTTGTTTTGAAGATGCGACGTGTAGTCCACATTTTCCTCAGGTTCCTACAGTTTACCATAGGCCAATGCGGATGAAGTTCAGAGGGTCTCTCCATATGGGGAAAAAAATGGCTGGGATCTTAATTTTGTATTCTTAATTGTTTACGATAGATAGGTAGGTAGGTAGTTTGATGTAATAACCTTTGCGTCCTTATCATGGAAATCTGTAGAAGTCTGTGATTCTTTTATTTTATTCTAATTCCTTTTGTATTCGGTCCAAGTGGTTCATGGTTTTAATTGCAGGCTTTGTCCACAAGAGGGCGCTCAATCTCCACTACTTGCCCTTGTTTAACGGCCCACCGTAGGAATAAAAGATGTTCAGTCGTGCACCTGGTGATCCAAGGAGACAATGCTTCTTGGGGTCATGTTCAGATTTGCAGAATTGGGCAGATGCATGCTCCCGTTGCTTGTTATGCTGGTCATCAGCACATGTTATATGCAAACATGGCATGTTTATGTTTGGCCAGCATTGTTTATTTCATAACTATTAGAAGAAACAATTCACATCTTGATTTTACAGTAAATTCAAGCTGTCTCCGCAACCCGAACATCAGGATCAGGAAATACTGATATAAATATTCAAAATTCGTACACTAATATTCATTCCATTGGCTTGTCATGTCTCATCAACTTTTAAAGGCATGTTTAAGATATACCGTCAATGTTCAAAAAGCAAAATTACATGGGGATGTGTATTTAAATTTTTTTTTTATTGAAATAGTTTAGAAAAAATACAAACCATTACTTGAGGATATATCACACACATGCTGAAAGCTCCATTTAACACACCGGATAAATACATAGTAAAAGTCACCACACAAACACGGCCTCTTTTATGCATCATCAGAAAAGAGGGGTTTGAACACTCCAAGCTACACCAAGGGGTGCAAGTCTACCAGTTATGCATACCTCTCATACACATGAACACATAACTAACATCGGGAAGCTTCACTTTTCTGGTGAGCGGCGGCATGGCCCTGACACATTTCCACAGTAAAACTTAACACAGTCAGACTAAAAAATTCAAATAAAAAAAAAAAGTCAAAGAATCAAATAATCCGAACGAGTCAACATTCAAGCACACAGAATACACGTTACTAAAAACAGCAAAAAAGTTTAAAATGGAGCTACAATCTCTCCTAAAACCCTCAAGGGGTCAAATATATTTAATCTCTCACAAAGAGAACAAAATGACAAACAATGAGTTATCTGAAACGTCGCTCCGATTTGAATCCAGGGTTTTCCCAACCCATCATCATATTTCCGTTGCCCCGTGACAGCCTGAGGGAAAAACATGTATTTCATATATTCATAACCAGTACAGTTACTGATTTATCTTAAATGGCGTCCTTTTGTGCATAGGGTTCCTGGTTCAAATAGTGATTTGTTTTGCTCCTGAGGGTTGTCGTGTAACCTCCGGGTGTTAAGCCAACCATCTCTGCCTGACGTTCGTCAAACCGGCCGCGTTAATTCCTACCCGAGCCTAAACGAACAGGGAAATCCTGGCTGAAGGTTCTTGTCTAGTAAAGTGTATTACAGGTACAACTGTGGCTGACCATTATGACGGCTTCATTTAATCTGTCAGCCACCAGAGCGGGGCAGGCTTATTTCATAAAATGACCAGAATCCAGCTTAAAACCCTAGTTTCCACACTAGCATCTTTTCTTTGTTGCAAGTTGGTCAGAATAAGGAGTGCCCAGATAAGGCACAGGAGACGGAACCAAGTCCTCATCTTCCTCTTCATATTGCTGTGACATCACTCTTACCCTCACAGGTAACTGGTCTCGTGATAAACGAGAAAAGGCAAAGCAACCGCACGCTTTCAACTTAAAAAAAAACAAAAGACGAGTGCAACAAGTCAGAACATGCGTTGTGACTACTTCAGCAGGAGCAACCAAAGATAAATCACTTACACATCACCGGCGCAAAGGATGAACAGCATCGTTCACTGGGACGTTTGCCTACGAGTTTATCACAACGTCACTTTTTAAATTGGGCTCGGTATTGAATTCTTTTTTTTTTGTGGAAACCCCCCCCCCCCGCCGCTTTTCTCCCCAATTGTATCTGGCCAATTACCCCACCCTTCCGAGCCGTCCCAGTCTCTGCTCCACCCCCTCTGCTGAGCCGGGGAGGGCTGCAGACTACCGCTTGCCTCCTCCCATACATGTGGAGTCGCCAGCTACTTCTTTTCACCTGACAGCGAGGAGTTTCGCCAGGGGGACGTAGCACGTGGGAGGATCACGCTATTCTCCCCAGTTCCCCCTCCCCCCTGAACAGGTGCCCCGACCGACCAGAGGAGGCGCTAGTGCTGCGACCAGGACACATACCCACATCCGGCTTCCCACCTGCAGACACAGCCAATTGTGTCTGTAGGGACGCCCGACCAAGCAGGAGGTAACACGGGGATTCGAACTGGCGATCCCCGTGCCGGAAGGCAACGGAATAGACCGCTATGCTACCTGGACACCCTCGGTATTGAATTCTACCTACATTTACAAATCCATGTAGGCCTAATGCTTTGAGGCCGTTTGTTAATCATGGGGATTCTTCTGGAACAAACGGTTTTGGTTTTTCCAGTAGGATCTCCAAGTCTGAACGTTTCATAACGCCGTCAGCACACGTCCACATTTAACAACAGGTAAGACTTGGGCTTGAAAGCTGTGCAATAGACTACAAATAGATTCATAACAAAATTCAAGTGGATTTGGAACAGCAACGAGAGTTGTGGTACACTTATAATCTAAACTGAAAACACGTCAATTTCAATAAAACACTGAAGAAGAAATGGAGGGGGGGAAAACAAAACAAAATCAAGACTTAAAAGTGTATTACTGAAATGATTTTGCGAGTTCCTGTGAAACTCCCATAGGAAAATTCTCACTGCAGTCTTTGGAAACATGCTGCCCGTGCACTGGCTGATACCTGATTCTAGTTCACAAGCACAAGCAGAGTCAACTTCGTCTCTACTACAAATGTACAAATACTCTGGTACAAAACGTTTTACCGACTGTTTTTTCAGGATTTGTTTTAAATACTGCAGCTGCAGCCTCACAGACTTTCAGGTCAAAAGTTGTACATTTTGAAATAAACTTGCCGTGTCATTACATGGCCAGAGTACGGCTGAGTTAAAGCTTGAGACTTGCTGGGATATGAATTTAGAACAGCGATCCAACATGTTTACCGGCAGGGTCTGATTAGGAGGACCACTTTGCGGAAAATCATAATCAAGGATTCACCCAAATCATTATGTACAATTCTGAAACGAACTCTCCTTTTAGCCATCTAGTTACCACGGCAACATCCACAGCTAGAAAAATCCACGTTTGTGCCAACAAAAAGTAAAAACAAACAAAAACATTATAGCGACATAAAAAAAATAGAATGACTACAAGACTTTCCAGAAATAAAACTAAATAAATACACCAAAACAGTTTCCACAGAAATGCATGGACAGGTTGCATGGTTGTCCATAAAGGAGACATGGACAGGTTGCATGGTTGTCCATAAAGGAGACATGGACAGGTTGCATGGTTGTCCATAAAGGAGACATGGGCATTTTTACCAAGAATACCCATGTCTGCATAGAGGTAAACTGTCCAATAAGAACACTTTCTCATCTTGTGACTGGAGGATCCCAAAGACAATATGTATCATCTCTTCAAGTACAGCAGACAGACAACCAGACAATTATGTCCCACAACAATGGAACCGGTGACAGAACCAGAACTCTTATCTGGGACCAGCTGCACTACCGACCTCGCTGCTGTGATTTAAATGCCCAAGCAGCAGAAGAAATAAACCTGTGACGTGTTCTAAAGTTCAGATCAGACCGACGGCCGGGCCACTTGATTAGGTTCGCAGACTGGAAATCTTGGTCCTCCCTCTGATATGGTCAGGCTGCCATGTGTCAAACCCCTCACATCTGCTCTGCTGGGAAGCTCGACACCACAAGTCAACATACAGTCTAGGAAGTCATCCAGAACACATAAGGCATGCTTTAGCCCATCTGGGGGAGGTGGAGGGTGGGACAGCCTCCTCTGAGACAGGAACGCCCCCCCCCCCCCCCTAAACTACTCATTCCACAGGGGTGTTGCTGCTGGCCTTCACCCCGGCCCGGCTAATGTGTAGCCAGGGCAGCTTGGCACAGTTCTTGAAAAGCTGCTCAATGGCAATGTGACGCACGTGCAGCTCTGACGCCAGTGAGTCTTTCTCCTGCACCGCTACTGTCAACTCCTCAAAAATCTCTATGGAGAGAGAGAGAGAGAGAGAGAGAGAGAGAGAGAGAGAGAGAGAGAGAGAGAGAGAGAGAGAGAGAGAGAGAGAGAGAATCAGTACATTAATTCACATTCAAGGTCAACTCACAACAAACAAAAGCCAAAGGAAATCAATAAAACGGACTGAAAAGGGGGCGGGGGAGAGAAAATTAAAAATGCACTCTTTAAGACACAAAGAACAAAATCACATAAAAGACGACTTCAGACAAGGACAAAGACAGGAAGCCGAAGAACACACACATTTCAACAAGTTTACAGACATGAAAAGGCTTCTGACATAAAAAACAGAATATAAAATCTTGTACACCAGTGTCACCGCCTGAACAATTTAGGAAAGGCTACGAGCCACACATTTGTTAAGAGAGGAACAGTTTTGTATTTAAGTAATTAATACGGTGATGATCACTTGAGAAGTCAATGCTCAAGGAGCATCAGGTGGGAAGCGTAATGTGTGACCTCAGGGTGACAACTGAAAACGACAGGATAAAGGTCACTTATTTTCTTCATGCTAGAGATGAGATGCTCCATGCATCTCTTTAGCCTTCCCCAGGTGAGGTTAACAGCAGCTTTAATTGACGAATAATCAATTCAACTAAGAGGACGAGTTAACAAGAGACAGTAACAATGTGTTTCAGTGCAGCTGGTCACATGACAAACAAGCTAACGCATCAACTAGTCTGGCCTTCAAGAATTAATTAGTCCCCACTTCATAGAATCTCTTAGTAAATCTGGGAACCTAATTGGGGATTGGATGCTCTGGAAGCCAAACATGCATTTTTTCACTCTTATTTCGTGCAGTATCGAGATGGGGGGGGGGATGTGTTGAGAAACATGTTTTAAAATCACGACTCTGAGCTATTTAACTTCAAAAAGTTCACAACCTTTTCATTCTGCTGCATTATGCAAGCTCACACGGCATGTAGGTTAAGGTTCTTACTTTGAATCTGCAGCAGCAACTGTCCGTTCAGCTGGTGGAGCTCATCCATACTCATTTTAACCACTGAAAAGATATATTAAAAAAAAAGCAAATTTCAGTGATAAGACGTGAGGTGCACAACATGATTGAACTAAAAGTATATTCCCATTGAAAGTGTTAGACAAAATTATGGGTGAAACAGAACTTGTCCATTCTGCTGTCATACAAAGCTGTTAACCTATTAACACTTACGCACCACCAAGCACTTTGTACAATTTAACCAATTTCCTGGTCCATTTTCATGCCCAATTTCTTCATAATCAGCTATTATAAATTATTTTTACAATCTATCCTTTAACTGTAAACAGGTTCATTTTGAGACGTATTAGCTGAGGGGTTTTGGTCTCCAGAAACGCCAATTCTAGGCAGTTTGACAGCAGATAAAAGGGTGCCAGATGGTCACAGCACAGATAATTATTGAAAAGTAAAGAAGTTGTTGAAAAATAACATAAAATATTTGACATATTCTTTTAGCACCTACAAATATAAAGAACATCTCAGGTCTATGAAGCAATGAACTAAAAAGGTGAAAAAAGCTTGCTGTACTAATGGACTTGGACAGTAACTGATGTCAGAAGTTGACTATGCACTGATACAGAGGAATGCATACTAAAGCATGACAATCTCCCTTTGAAATCATTTGTCTTTTAAAGGAAAGGAATTTAATATGAAAGCAACGTTGCCTTAGGGTCCTTGAGATGGGTGTTGCACTCCCCAGTCGATTTGCATGCATAAAAAGCTTCAATGACAATACTTAGGAAAGGCAAGGACATGTTTTGAGATAGATAAACCGAGCCTTTCTTTGGAGTTTGAATGGCAAGAGGAATGGAGAAACAGAGGGAGGGAGAGAGTCCAAGTGAGAATGTGTGGAAATGATAAAGAATCTCTCACAGCCCTGTGTAACTGCTTTGCCTTCCAAATTTAATGAGTGAGAAGCTGGATGTAATGTGAATTAGGAGGACGGAGATCACACTGAACAAGATCTAACAGCAAAAGAGTTAGTGATCTCTGTATCATCTCTTAATTTTCTACTCTCCTTCCTTCAAAGACATTCATTGTGTCACTAAATGTTACTTAAAAAAAGATACCATCTGATGAAGACTGGAGATCATTTTATATCAGAATACACATGACATGCCCTGCCATTTTGGTTAGTCATCAAGGTAAAGCTAGGTTTAAAATCAAAGTGACACACTGAACTGTCCACTGTCCATAGAGAATTTGATGTGCTCACATTCGTCTCTGCTGTGACCCTGGTTTCCATGTGGTGTCTGGTCTGCCTCGGAGGATTGACCTCTGTGATGTAGACTCCTCCTGCCATCACCAGCCCAAACATCGCCTCGTGGCTCCTGCAGCAGACCCAGTTCCTCAGCCGCATGACACTCCAAAATACCCATGGTGTAATCAGGCAGCCCTGGCGCGTTCCCCCTGTCCCAGCAGGGTGTGTAGCGGGGCACTTGAGCATCTGACTGGGGCAGCAGCTTGCGGTCATTCTGCTGACTGTAGCAGAGGAGCTTGGTCCCCCGTCGACCCGGGCCATCGGAAGAGTCTTTGTTCTGGGCATACTGGATAATACGACTCAGTTTCTGGCTGAGGGCCAGCTTCATGCCCTCATAGGCACTGCGGGAGACCTTGGAGTGGGACAGCTTCTGGTTGGCAATGAGATGGTATTTCTCAAAGCAGTCCCTGTGGCCACGTAGGGACTTGGAGTGCAAAAGGGTGGCAGTGGAGACACCTACATCCACAAAGATACAAATCAATTAGTCAACAAGGACTATGTGCCACAGAAACATTCCCCACCTCCTAAAAAGATGTTTTTATGCAGTTTTTGTTTCATTTCATAAAGCAGAGAAGGACAGACATGTAACACATCATGAGCCAAAATCAAACCCAGGACATGGCTGAAAGAATGTGTACAATAATAGCTGCATCAAAACCACAAGGATATCTCCCCCATAATAGGACAGGCTTTAAGGATGATGGGATAAATAGAATCGCCATATTTCCACTTTTTACAGGGACCCTATATGCTTATCTTGAATATTAAACAGTTGGTGAGAAACACAGCAGTGACTTGGTGAACTTGCCATATAGAATCAACTAAACCAGTATGAAAGCAAGTAGATATATAGGTAGATTGACCTATTGGGATCTCTGTGTGAAAGCTGCTTAGCGTGCAGCGGATTAGCCACTAGAGCGTAGACAGACCAGTGATAGTAGATTAACCCAATATCAGTGTGCACACACCAGGGATGTTCTCAAAATATTTTGGGCAGAAGGTAGAATTTTGAAGAGTGCCTTGCCCACATGGAGGTACCTCCATTACATTCACTGAAAATTGCCCCCAACAGCTAGAAATTGTAAATACAATGAAAATTCCTTATACAGCCTCATCTGGCTGGTTCAGCCTGTCCAAAGAAATACGTTTGACATGTAATTACAGCACAACAGTCAACACAAATAAACTATTCAAATAAAAGCTAAATTAAACTCTTGGAGAGATACAGTGATAGTAAACTGCAAATACAAAAATCAGAAGGGAAAACTGATGGTATGTGGGTGGCTGGGTGCTACGATTAGGGTAACATATAGTTGAAAAACCTTCTTTAAATGGATGAGACAGAACGATGAACTAAAGCATCATATCCAATTCAATATGCATGGATGAAATTATGGGATTGTCACTGACCAAAGTCATAATGACCAAGGAGCAAACTGGGCTACATAGATTTGAGTATTGCTATCAGAAAGTTTCAATACCAGCTCTTTTTTCTTTTCTTTTCTTTTTTATAACTTTGACACGGCCAACATTTCTTACGAGGCCGACCAATGTGCAGGAAATACTCCCCCCATCCACATGAACATACAAACACCTGTTTCCTGTGCCCCGCTGAAGCTTTAGCAACATACTTAAGTAGTTTTTCTCCTGATACATGGACTGAATAGTTCATTCTGCTCACTCCAATTTTGATGAGAATTATTTGCAACGTCACTTTCATCGCCAGCGTTTGGGAAAATTCAACACCAATATGGCATAAGTTTTGACACTAAATGTCCAAGTTCATGGATGTAACTGATACATTCTAGACAGCCATTTCTTTCAGCTGGACAACAATGATCATTGTCAAGACCAACAACCGGAATACCCCCCCCCACACACACACACACAAACACACACACACAGGAAGATATTGTAGTTATTAATAACGCACTCTCATGAACTAAGTGCTCAGGAAATATCAATCAGATGACTTGTGTGATCCAACTCCACTTACGTGGTTTTCTTTACAAAGGACAAGTTAAAGTAAAACATTAGCTTTATTCATTTCAACTGGGTCAAAACAACCACAGGTTATATTACAATGGGGCTATATTTAATACCCTGGCTTGCCTGAAGCATTGTGAATTCACTGGACAAAGAAGATTTTGCTTCCTGAACACTTTTGGGTGTATTTTACGGATTTTGGGCGGCTGATCTCGAAAATCACCTTAAAATGTTCCTATCACATACCATTTGGTAGATATAACCTATTTTTGTGATTTCCCATCAGATTTTAAGTCTCCTAGTATAGTGCCCACAAAGCAAGCTTTTTTGGTCAGTCCAAGCATACCTGGGCATGCACTCAGTGTAGGTGCTATGCAGATGCTGTGTTAGGCATGCTGAGTCAGGTTAGATGCTGGCAGACAGGCTATAAAAGCTGCTCACATTCACACATGTTGTTTGGATGCATGTTGATGCACGTCTTCTTCAGGCAATAGCATAGTGAGTATACTTAGCAACAGGATTTATTGTCTTCAGGAAGATTTAATACAGCAGAGATGTCTCGTCAATGCTGCAACAGCTACAATACATTCTGTTACATCTGTGGAGAGTATACACTTAAGGTTCAAAGAGGCATCATGACTGAACTTATTAAAGTCTAGGAGCTCTACTTCAGATGTAAAATTGGTGACCAAGAGAAACCCCGGGCTCCTTACATTTGTTGTGCAACATGTGCAGTTAACCTGAGAGCTTGTCTCAGAGGTACTCGGAAGTCAGTGCCATTTGCAGTCCCAATGATATGACGAGAACAGTAGGATCATGTGACGGACTGTTACTTCTGTCTGACCAATGAATCTGGCTTCTCTACTAAAAATAAGAAATTTATTGAATACCCCAATATGCCTTAAGCCATGAGACCAGTGCCACATGATGACAGTCTGCCAGTACCGAAGCCACCAGAGACATGGAGCCTAGATGAGGCAGATGAAGATGCCATAACGCATGAACCAGATGTGGAAAACGACACCGATCCAGATGTTGAGCCCTTTACGCCTGGTTATCCTCATCTGATAACACAACCAGAATTAAATGACCTGGTCAGGGACTTAGATTTGTCAAAAGCTAAAGCAGAACTACTTGGTTCAAGATTGCAAGGGTGGGGTTTGCTGTCACCAGATACAAAAATTTCTATGCTGATGTTGCTGAGAATTTTCTTGGCAACTACGGAGCACCAAACTACATTGAGCTGCTTGACAACACGCTTAAAGCAAACAAAACCATGAAGTGCAACATGTTCTGCGTTCACACGAACTTCTTCCCTGCTGATCTTGGTAAGTCAGTGAGGAACATGGTGAAAAGTTTCACCAGGACATTGCGACCATGGAAAAGAGGTTATCAGGGCAACTGGAAGCCATCAATGCTGGCCGACTATTGTTGGACACTGACATGAGATGCACCAGATGCTGAGTACAAACAAAGATCAGCTGCAAAACATTTTAAGCTCAGGTGAACTAACACAACGTGTCAGCACCATTATGTGGTTAAACATGTTAAATTCCATAAAAGTTATTTCAACGTTTCTCCAAATTCCTACATGATACAGCAACTCCGAAATTATGTTTGTGTTCAACTTGACATTGTCTATCATAATCTCCAATTTTTTTTTTTCAGGAAGTAAAACATTTGAAAAAAATTGTTGTCCAGTGAAGAATTGGTAACAATTGTAAGTAAGTTAATGAAAAAAGTTCCAGTCTTTTGTTGTCGTTTTGAGGCCTGTGATGTCCTGCCCTCAAAAGAAAAAGAACGACACACTTTGCGAGGTGTACCTTCACGATCTGGTCATGTGCCCCTTTCACCTGTGCAGCGTGTTCTGTAAAGGTTCTGTAAGTTGTCTGGCTCATGTGTGATGGAGATGATATTCCTTAAGAATTGTTGCAGCAATGTTCCCCCCTCAGGACCCACTAACACTTCTGGAAATGATCTGTACTGGTGCAAGTGAGACTAAAACCATTCAATACACAGAGAGCAGGCACCTATCACAAAACGCTACGAGGCGAGTGAGAAAACTGAACATGAAACATCTCATTTTGCCTGCTGTGATGCACCACCATTTCTGACTTGCTTCTACGGAACCGTTTTAACGAGATGAATACACTCAATATGGAAACATTACTTAACGCAGATAATAGCGTGAATACAGGGAAATACGGAGAAGTTAATATGACAACATTATCGAATTCACGTGTGTCAGTGTTCGAGACACATGCCCATCTCCCAACCTAATCTTCGCCCCAAAAATGAGCATTTTCAAAACTAACTAATCAGAGGCAATAAGCTGAAACCACGTATTACATTACCCTTTGTCTGGGTGCACTCATTAGCCATCTAAATAAATTACAATTACTCAATTCATGACAACTGGCCACCCTCATGGCCATATGGGTATACATGCTAAGCAGTGTAGCACATATTTGGATGGAAGCAAAACTGATTTTCATAAGAGAAAATTGAAATAAGAAAAAGAAGCGGCAACAAAAGGACAAGGAAATGTGTGAACAAAAAGCAACATTCATCGTACTTCCTGTGACCTCCAAGGGAGCAGAATGTACTTTCCACATTATCATAAGGTTATTGGGTAGAGATAAATTCTGTAAACACATAACTTTGGAGAGAAGCCCCTAGAGTGCATTCCGCTCGCTAAGGCTTCATCTCCTCCAAGTACAAGTTATCATTAGTGGGCTAGCTGGAAGCTAGCACACTTATGTTCTTCCCAGTATTTCTCTTCTTTCTCCAAGTTTTTTTGGACTGCGTACTTTCAGCTAACAAAACCGTTCAAATATCAAAATGTTCAGCTCTTTAAGGACATGTTTGCTTATAGTCCATCCATCCATCCATTATCCAAACCACTTATCCTGCTCTCAGGGTCACGGGGATGCTGGAGCCTATCCCAGCAGTCATTGGGCAGCAGGCGGGGAGACACCCTGCACAGGCCGCCAGGCCATCCAACCTTGTTTTATAACTTGTATAATTTTTAAAATATTCAGCTTTTTCAGCAAATGTTTAAAATGGGAGTGAATGAAGGGAATGCTCAAATCCTTGTCCTTGTCAAACGTACTCCATTTGAACTTCAACTACTTCTGCATACTTTCAGCTACAGACACCATTTAAACTTAAACAGGACACAAGACCTAACTATTAAACTTTCCTTCACATTTTTGATATCTTTTACAGTTTTTGAATTATCACAGTTTTATGCTTTGTCTCAGTTTGAGTTTATAATGGGTGTGTATTGCGCAGAACGACCAGCCTTTAGAGAGAGTGATGTCATGCAGTGATGTCACCCACTCTGCAGTGATGTCACTCAGCTGTTCTGCTTTACGCAGAAATCTCACGCTTGGGGACGTCCGGGTAGTGTAACCATCTATTCCGTTGCCTACCAACATGGGGATCGTCGGTTTGAACCCCCGTGGTACCTCTGGCTTGGTTGGGCGTCCCTACAGACACAACTGGCCGTGTCTGCGGGTGGGAAGCTGGATGTGGGTGTATGTCCTGGTCGCTGCACTAGCGCCTCCTCTGGTCAGTCAGGGTGCCTGTTCGGGGGGGGGGGGTAGTGTGATCCTCCCATGCGCTACAACCCCCTAGAGAAACTCCTCACAGTCAGATGAAAAGAAGCAGCTGGCGACGCCACATGTATTGGAGGAGGCATGTGGTAGGTCTGCAGCCGTCCCTGGCTCGGCAGAGGGGGTGGAGCAGAGATGGGGATAACTCGGAAGAGACGGGTAATTGGCCAGACACAATTTGGGAGAAAAATTAACAGTAAGGCTGCTTGAAAATTAACTGTCCCGTTGCCGTGGTAATGCACACAGGGGAAGGAGGAGAGGGAAAGTCTTTCAGTGTCGAGTCATGCTGTCTAAGATAGATGTTCAGTCTGCAGGCAAATCAGATTTATTTCTCAAATCAGATCTTTAAGACACAGTCTGTACTGTTATGTGCAAGTGATCAGATCGGATTTGTGTGTCCACACGTCAACAACCTATCTGCATGGGATGCTGTGGTAACAACGTAGGCAGGAGTAACTACTTATGCTGGTGATGCGGTTTACCACCGTGGAAGTATGAGAAATGGAGATCCATCATCTCGCCCTCCAAACAATTGTGCTGTCAAGTCGCAGTGCAGAACTCCTCCATCGCACCAAACAAACTCGGTGACGGAGGAGGCTGGTATACATTGCAATGTTCCGTGCAGCAGTCCTGGCAGGCTTCACTGTGCAGCGAGACTTCACTGTGCCAGAGGTGCACAGTGCGAGTCAGTTTCAAATCTGATCTGGGCAGCCAGACTGAGATGCATCCGTAGAAATCCAGTTGGAATCACATTTCAAACCGCCCTCAAATGTGGTTTATATCCAATTTGCCAAATTTTATGTGGGTTTTTTTGCAGTCTAGAATTTCTAAAATTAATCTGGATACAATCTGGATATGCCAAAAAATGGATCTGGGCTGGCAGTCTGAACAAGGCCATGGACAGACACACACACACACACACACACACACACACACACACACACACACACACACACACACACACACACACACACACACACACACGTGACAATGTATTTCAAGCATGATTGTGCCTGTGTGTGTGTGTGTGTGTGTGTGTGTGTGTGTGTGTGTGTGTGTGTGTGTGTGTGTGTGTGTGTGTGTGATAAATGGCAAAGCATTGAGAACAGTGACAATCAAACAGTGAAACTATTTTCTAACTCCTGTGTTTACACTTTACCCAACACTTCAACCATTTTTACTCCCTACCCGGCACTCCTGTCAGTATTTGCACCATTATCAGCAGTCAAGGTCAGCTGTTCTTAAAATTGGAATACACTGAAAACTATATTTTGATGTCTTTTCTTGTTATTCATGTTGCCCTTACCCAAAGTAAAACTCCTTACCTTAAAATGAAAGTTCAGCATCTTGCAGTGAATTTCAGGTCATATGCAAACTTTCAAATCAACTTAACTGAGGTTTTTGTTTCTTCGTTCATGTGTTTATCCTGTCTTTCACTGGAACATGCTTATTTGGGTCATTCAGCTCCATGTTCAGGCAAAAGCATGTAAGTTCTCCGCTCTTTAGGTTCCAAAGTGTTTTTCTTTTGGGACTGCACCTCAGCTCCCACTTCTGCCAGTATGCAGTTATGTTTCAGCTTCAACTTTTTTTTCCACCAATGCGATGCATTTCAGCCTTTTCAGCGAACGAAGTTAAGATTTCAGCATTTTCAGCTTCTGTAGGTGCTGACTTCGGCTTCCAACTCCGCCACCGTTACACTTTAACTTGCAGGATTTTCAGTAAAGCAACGCAACGAATTTCAGCCTTTTCAGCTAATTCAGCTCAGATTTCAGCTTTTTCAGAAATGCTTGGCAAATGTTTTCAACTTTCAGCTAGCCCACGCAGTTTCCCAGAAACTGCACTTCTCCTGCTCTAAACTGACATTCTAACAAACGGTAAATATTTTGACTTCAAGCAAAACACGATACTACAAAAGGATTTTAATTCTCACCTGGCATGAGCATCAAGTTGCTGCTTCTACCAAGACAACTGTTAAGCACTTTCAGGTTAAAAAAAGAAAAGAAAAGAAAAGAAAAGAAAAGGGGCATCCAGGTGGCGTGGCAGTCTATTCCATTGCCTACCAACACGGGGATCGTCGGTTTGAACCCCCGTGGTACCTCTGGCTTGGTTGGGCGTCCCTACAGACGCAACTGGCCGTGTCTGCTGGTGGGAAGCTGGATGTGGGTATGTGTCCTGGTCGATGTACTAGCGCCTCCTCTGGTCAGTCGGGGCACCTGTTCGGGGGGGAGGGGGAACTGGGGGGAATAATGTGATCCTACCATGCACTACGTCCCCCTGGTGAAACTCCTCACTGTCAGGTGAAAAGAAGCGGCTGGCGACTCCACATGTATGGGAGGAGGCATGTGGTAGTCTGCAGCCCTCCCTGGATCACCAGAGGGGGCGGAGCAGCGACCAGGACGGCTAAGAAGAGTGGAGTAATTGGCCAAGTACAAGTGGGAGAAAAAAAAGGGGGGGGCGGACCCCCCCAACACAAAAAAAGGTTGATGAGGGCACGTAAAAACGTTTTCCCAAATCTTTTGGTTCCTGAGCATAGGATATACTTTTAACAATGCAGCAAAAGGAACAATGAAGAAAAAACATCACTTTTGAGGAGTATTTTCTATTGCCACTCAGCTGCTTTCTGTTGCTGGTGTCTATAGAACTCACTAGCGGGGTCGGGGTAGTGTGTTAAAGCCATCAATGGCAACAGCCCATTGGCAACATTAAGGGATCTTATTCACCTCAGCTCAAAGATTGGGACAGCATGTGATTTTGGCTTTGTGTGTGTGTGTGTGTGTGTGTGTGTGTGTGTGTGTGTGTGTGTGTGTGTGAGTGAGTGAGTGAGTGAGTGAGTGAGAGAGAGAGAGAGAGAGAGAGAGAGAGAGAGAGAGAGAGAGAGAGAGAGAGAGAGAGAGAGAGAGAGAGAGAGAGAGAGAGAGAGAGAGAGAGAGAGAGAGAGAGAGAGAGAGAGAGAGAGAGAGAGAGAGAGAGAGAGAGAGAGAGAGAGAGAGAGAGAGAGAGAGAGAGAGAGAGAGAGAGAGAGAGAGAGAGAGAGAGAGAGAGAGAGAGAGAGAGAGAGAGAGAGAGTGTTACTAAACTCAACTCAGTACATCGTGGACGAGACTCCGGAGGTATTGTGATTTGGTACAGAGGATATTTAGCCAACCACATTTCAAAAATGAAAATTGGAACATCCCACTGCTGGCTAAAACTCAGCAATAAAATTGGCATATCAAACAAAGATATCTATATCTGTGCTCTATATTCTCCCCCAATTGAATCCCCATATTATGATGAGGATTTTCTGAGTAACCTCCATGAAGAGGTAAGCCTTTTCCAGGCCCAGAGAAATGTGCTGCTGTGCGGAGATTTTAACGCAAGAACAGGTTCAATAAGTGATACCATTGACCCTCAGGGTAACAGACATGTGTTTGGTCAACATTCCCTGTACCTCTCACCAACCCCCATTGAAAGGAGCTCCCTCGACTGTACTGTGAACAAGGCTGGTAAGGAGCTAGTGCACCTCTGTGGCGCCTCTGGCCTGTACATGCTTAATGGTAGGATCAGAGGAGACTCTCTGGGAAGGTTCACATGTTGTTCAGGTCTTGGAGCTAGTGTAGTTGACTATGCAGTAACCGACATGGACCCCACCTCCTTCATCACATTCACTGTCAGACAACAAACTCCTCTTTCTGACCATAACCAAAACTATTAACCTGACTTAAATGCCTATAGAGGAGCCCAGCAAGCTGTTCAAAATTAATAAGACCTACAGATGGGCTCCAGACAGTGCAGAAAAATGTATCAATATCCTAAATTCTTCCAAATTACTTAATATGATTACTAACTTCATTAACAAACAGTTTGAAACTAATAAGGACAATACCAACCAAGCTGTCAGTAAAATCAATTATATCTTTCAGACGGCAGCAAACATGGTCCTACCAAGGACCAACAACAACAAAAAGAAACAACCTAAAAATGAAAAATGGTTTGACAACGATTGTAAAAATATAAGAAAAGAACTGCGTCAATTGTCAAACCTGAAACACTGCCAACCTCAAGATATGGGTATAAGAAAGAAATATAGTGGAAAATAAAAACAATGTAAACACACATTAAGAATGAAAAAACAAAGCCACGTAGATAGAACCCTCCAGGAAATAGAAAATTCCTTGAATCAAAACCAATTCTGGGAAATGTGGAATAATTTGAGCTCTACAAAACCACAAGAAGCCCTGCCTATCCAAAATGGAGAAATTTGGAAAAATCATTTTGAACATATCTATTGGGAAATCCAACAAGAACACTCAAATTCCAATTACAATCTGATCAAACAAACATTATAGTTGCTCGAATGCACTATAAAAGCCAACCAAAACCCACTGGATTTTCCAATAACACAAGAAGAATTGGCACAGAAGCTCAAATCCTTAAAACCCAATAAAGCTTGTGGCCTTGACAGCATCAGAAGCGAGATGCTTAAAAACAGCACACCTGAGCTGCAAAGGGCAGTACTCAAATTATTCAACATCATTCTAAGTTCGAGATATTTTCCTGACATCTGGAGCAAAGAGCTTATAACTCCTATTCATAAAAATGGAGACAAATTGGATCCTAATAATTTCAGAGGCATTTGTGTGAGCAGTAGTCTGGGGAAGGTGTTTAATAGCATTTTGAACAATCGAATTCTAACCCCCCTTAACGATCACAATGTCCTGAGCAAAGGCCAAATTGGCTTCCTCCCAAATCACCGGACTATGGACCATATTTACACCTTACACACCCTCATAAATGAAAATGTGAATCCAACCATAAAAGGTAAAATATTTGCTTGAGGATAAATCAGCTATAAAACAAACCAACATGAGGATAAACCAGCTATAAAACAAACCAACATGAGGATAAATCAGCTATAAAACAAACAAACATGAGGATAAATCAGCTATAAAACAAACCAACATGAGGATAAATCAGCTATAAAACAAAGCAAGAACGATTATCTGAAACACTGGAATGCTGAAATCAAAACAAACTAGAAGCCTATCGGGCCCTAAAAACAAACTATGACTTGGAAGAACACCTCTTAACTGTCAGAGACAGGAAGCAGCGACAGATCCTCACCAAATACAGGCTCAGTGACCACAGTCTCACCACTGAAAAGGGGAGACACAAAAAGACGTGGTTGCCAAAAGAGCAACGAACATGTGGTCAGTGCATGACAGATGAGGTGGAGACAGAGGTGCACTTCCTCCTTAAATGTGACAGATTTGAAAAACAGCGCTGGGCTTTTGTCCAGGAGCTGGAACATGTGACTCCAGAGTAGCAGGAAATGGACGATGCAGGTAAGCTGCAGGTGGTCCTGGGAGGGGATCCAGCGGCGAGCATTGCAGCAAGATTTATATTTTCCTGCCACAACCTGAGAGACAGTGGGTGATGGCACCTATTGCTACTGTTGTTGTTTGATATCATAATCATTGTTGTTGTTGCTGTTGTTATTATAATCATTGTTGTTGTTGCTGTTGTTGTTTGATATCATAATCATTGTTGTTGTTGCTGTTATTATAATCATTGTTGTTGTTGCTGTTGTTATTATAATCATTGTTGTGTTGTGTTGTTGTTGTTTTACATGCTTTGGCAATATGTACACAAACGTATGTCATGCCAATAAAGCACATATTGAATTGAATTGAGAGCATGAGAGCGAAAGAAGAGTGAGAGGAGAGAGAAAGAGAGAGACAGAAAAAGAGAAGAGCAAGAGAAAGAGAGAAGCATGAGAGAAAGAGAGAGCGCGAAAGAGAGCAAAAGAGAAGAGCGAGAGGAGAGTGAAAGAGAAAAAGAGAAGAGCGACAGAAAGAGAGAGAGCGAGAATGAGACAGCGAAAGAGAGCGAAAGAGAACAGAGGGAGGAGAGAAAGAAGTGCGAGAGAAAGAGAAGCGCGAGAGAGAGAAAAGAAGCGCGAGAGAGACTGAGCGAAAGAGAAGTGTGAGAGAGACTGAGCGAAAGAGAAGCACGAGAGAGAAAAAGAAGCATGCGAGAGAGACAGAAAGAAGCGCAAGAGAAGAGGGAGAGAGAGACGTGTGAAAGAGAAAGAAAGAAGCGCGAGAAAGAGACAGAGAAAGAAGCATGAGAGAGAGAAAAAGAGAGAAAGAAGTGCGAGAGAAAGACAGAGAAAGAGAAGCGAGAGAGAAAGACAGAGAAAGATTAGCGCGAGAGAAAGACAGAGAAAGAGAAGTGCGAGAGAAAGACAGAGAGAGAAAGAGAGGAGCGAGAGAAAGACAAAGAGAGGAGCGAGAGAGCGAGAGAAGCAAAGAGAGAGAGCAAGAAAAAGAGAGAAAGAAGTGCGAGAGAAAGACAGAGAAAGAGAAGCGCGAGAGAAAGACAGAGAAAGAGAAGCGCGAGAGAAAGACAGAGAAAGAGAAGCGCGAGAGAAAGACAGAGAAAGAGAAGCGCGAGAGAAAGACAGAGAAAGAGAAGCGCGAGAGAAAGACAGAAAGAGAAGCGAGAGAGAAAGACAGAAAGAGAAGCGAGAGAGAAAGACAGAGAAAGAGAAGCGCGAGAGAAAGACAGAGAAAGAGAAGCGCGAGAGAAAGACAGAGACAGAGAAGCGCGAGAGAAAGACAGAGAAAGAGAAGCGCGAGAGAAAGACAGAGAAAGAGAGGAGCGAGAGAAAGACAGAGAGAGAAAGAGAGGAGCGAGAGAAAGACAGAGAAAGAGAGGAGCGAGAGAAAGACAGAGAGAGAAAGAGAGGAGCGAGAGAAAGACAGAGAAAGAGAGGAGCGAGAGAAAGACAGAGAGAGAAAGAGAGGAGCGAGAGAAAGACAGAGAAAGAGAGGAGCGAGAGAAAGACAGAGAGAGAAAGAGAGGAGCGAGAGAAAGACAGAGAAAGAGAGGAGCGAGAGAAAGACAGAGAGAGAAAGAGAGGAGCGAGAGAAAGACAAAGAGAAGCGCGAGAGAAAGACAGAGAAAGAGAGGAGCGAGAGAAAGACAGAGAAAGAGAAGCGCGAGAGAAAGACAGAGAAAGAGAAGCGCGAGAGAAAGACAGAGAAAGAGAAGCGCGAGAGAAAGACAGAGAAAGAGAGGAGCGAGAGAAAGACAGAGAGAGAAAGAGAGGAGCGAGAGAGCGAGAGAAGCAAAGAGAGAGAGAGCAAGAAAAAGAGAGAAAGAAGCGTGAGAGAAAGAGAGAAATAAGAGAGAAAGAGCGCGAGAGAGAGACAGAGAGAGAGAGAGAGAGTGAGTGAGTGAGTGTCTCTGGGCGCACTCACAACAAAGACACAGAGCTTTACAATGGGTTGATCATGTAAGGGGACCGTAGCTAAAACGGAAGGTATGCTAGCATGCTAGCTCTCACTCTGCCTCTCTCAGTGACTGCCCACTGAACCTACACACCCTCGACCAAGAGCTTGGTAAGCCTTCCTCCAGTGAGCAATGTCATAAGCCGATCAGTCTCAGCTTCTGGACCACAACAACAACACAACTGGACAAATATGGGCCCACAACCAGGGCAGAGCGCCACCAGCCACAGCCATCACTCCCGGCTAAGCAGCTTAGTGCTGCTGTCTTTCACACTCCCACACAGAAGGACACTTCACATCATTGAGCAGTGAATGAACCTGGGCTGTCAACTGGACCAAAAACATCTCATTCGAATGTTGTATTCCAAAAAATAGCAGAGATTCAAAATATTTAATGCTAAACATACATAAAATAAAAACAATTCATCAAATGCATCATGCGCATGGCCATAATACTCTTGGGCGACTCCTGTTTTATACGCTACATCCACAGGGGAGCAAAAAGGCCAGTACAATGATAATATTAATAAATAATACATTTGTATATAGCACTTTTCAAGGTACACAAAGATGCTTTACATAAGATAAGTTAAATATAAAAGCACCACAGACATATAACACACAACAATAACCACACATTAAAAGCAATTCTAAAAAGGTGAGCTTTGGTTAATGATTTGAACGTGGACAGATCGGCACACTCTCTGGTGTGTTTGGGGAGGGAGCTCCAGAGGGAGGGGGCAGCTGTGGAAAAGGCTCTGTCGCCCCAGGTCCGGTGCTTGGTCCTGCGTGATGGAGACAGGAGGTTAGCATCAAATGAGCAAAGGTTGCAGGGAGGAGTATGGTAGTGTAGCAGGTCGGTGAGGTAGGAGGGGGCCTGGTTATGGGGGCTTTGTGAGTGAGGAGAAGGAATTTGAACTGGATGCATTGTAGGACAGGGAGCCAGTGGAGGTTCTGGAGGATGGGGGTCATGTGGTCACAGGAGCAGGAGTGGGTGAGCAGGCGAGCAGCAGAGTTCTGGATGTACTTGAGTTTGTTTAGGACTTTGGACGATGAGCTGTAGAGAATGCTGTTGCAGTATGGGATGAAGGCACGGGTCAAAGTACCGGCAGCAGAGAACGAGAGTGATGGGCAGAGACGAGCCACGTTTTCTGGGTAGAAAAAAGGCAGTTCTGATGATCTGATTGACGTGGCGTTCAAAAGCGAGGTTGCTGTTGAAAATAATTCCGAGATTTAGCATCCGTGGGGAGGGAGACAGAGTGGAGCTGTTGATGGTGAGGCAGAAGTTGTGAGTGGTTTTGGTAAGGGATTCGGGACCAAAAAGATCCTGAAAAGATCAACCACAGCACACCACTACATCAAAAAATCAGGAACACTTTACTTGTCATTTCACCCCTCGCACCCGTGCACATGAAGTGAAATGAAATGCGATTTCCCCCAGCCCACAGCAGTGCAACACAGTGACAAAATCACATTCAAGAACCATGAGAACACACACATTCAAACAAACACACATATTCAAAAAAACCACTGTCTAAGGGAACAACGCCAGCCAGGATGACCATCAGAACCGCCGGCCCGCATGGGCCAGCAGCCAGCCCAGCCCAGCCCACCCCGATTACGCATCCTGTCAGACCGCCCTCCACGTCTCCTCCTGGGGTACAGCTCCAGGCAGGGGCCGTGGTCCCTGTGGCAACCGGACGAAGCAGACCAAGCCCTCCCAGCCGAACAAGGGCCAGCTCTCCCAGCCAGACACCCTTGACACTCCTCCCCGCACTCCTCACGACGACATCAAAAACACCAGTCAACGCCAGGTGAGGCCACCGCCCTCTTGTGTTATCGGAACTGCCGGTCTGCATGGGCTAGCCCTCGTTTCCTCCTTGGGTTTAGCTCCGGGCAAGGCTGCGGTCCCTGGGCCCACAGCACAGCAGACCAAGCTCTCGCAGCCGATCTAGCGCCAGCTCTCCCAGCCAACAAACGAAGACAAAAATTTAGATGCAGATGTGGACAAAGACACTGCATTGACGGTACTGGGTGGGGCCGCCGCAAATATGAATTCGCACCATCTTCCCACACCGGTACTGGGTGCAGCCGCTGCAAATTTGAATTCGCGCCGCCATCTTCCCGCACCGGAAGCAGCCAAAGAAGGTCCAACAAAGACTTTTTTTCCTGAGGAAAATGTGGACATTTAATGTCTCCTCCCAGATGACGACTCTCTTTTTATAGAAGTGTTACTGAAACAGTTGTAATGTACTGTACTGTTGCTTGGTTTGGTCATTTGACTCTGGCTTGTTAGCCTCATCAAGTGGGCTAGTAAGATTTCAGGGAGAAGTCCAGCCCAGCTTACTGACCTTGATAATAGGAAGGGGTTCAGAAAGGCTACTTCCCTTCTGGAGTGCCAAGGTCACCCCCTTCGGCCAGAGTTTGAGCTGTTACCCTCAGGTCGTCAGTTGAGGATGTCCTGTATTAGGACTAAGAGATACAAGGCTTCCTTTGTCCCCACTGCCAGTCAATTGTCCAACAGTAGATAGTATTAATGTGTTGTCTGCAGATCGCTTGTTTCCATGGTCTGTATATCTGAACTCCTTTGGTTCTCCTCGCCCGCCATGTCCTGTTGTTTTTTGTAGTCCATCAGTGATGTGTCAGTTCTGCCTTGGTGTTTGTATGTGTTGTTTTGAGTGGGAGTTTTATACATACCGGCTGCAAACTAATTTCCCTGTAAGGGACAATAAAGATACTGTGACAAAGGCGTCTTCTTTTCATGAGGTTCACGTGGATGCACGTGATGCGCAAGTGAAATGCGCGAATGGAAAGAAAAAACAGGCATTCAGAGCGCGCACAAAATAATGGTTTGGAACACGGTACGTAAAGATTTTCAGCGCACATATTCTTCACACATATTACATACTCCAATGTTAATTTCTTTTCTGTTCTAACAGTCAAGTATCGGATGTGAATCTGACAGATCTAGAATCAAGCCAGGGACATGATGCGGATGAGTGACAGGTCTGCTCTCCCTACCCCTTAGTAACCGAGTGAAGGGTAGCCTGCCTCAGTGGTTTTTAAAGTGTGAGGCCCGCCTCCCCTGGGGGGGGCGCCAAAGAGTTTCAGGGGCGGCACGGAAAAAAATGCAGGGAAATACAAGAAAATCCAGCAGAAAGCACAGAACGTAAGACCATGTATACTTTAAACTTGGATTTTCTTGGACCAGGCTTGCCGACGCTCCAAGGCCATGATGTGTGGATTGTAAAGAGGTGTAAAGAGTGAACAATGTGTATTTTTCCCAGAGCGTGTTTTAAATTTTACTTATCGGTTCAGGTTAAGCCCTTACGCATAGCGTCAGAAAGCAGCATTGTTCAACCATGTGTTGTGTACATTTTCACGTTCTCCATTCTGTTTTGTTAAAAGGTGATGGACATCTGTTCACCTTTTTTTTTTTAACTTCAGAAACATGCACAAATAGGCACTGACTTATAATTATTTTTTTTTGTGTGGAATTTTCCCTTTTTCTCCCCAGTTGTATCCAGCCAATAACCCCACTCTTCCGAGCCGTCCCGGTCGCTGCGCCACCCCCTCTGCCGATCGGAACAGGGCTGCAGACTACCACATGCCTCCTCCCATACATGTGGAGTCGCCAGGGGGACGTAGTGCCTGGGGGGGGATCACGCTATTCCCCCCAGTTCCCCCTCTCCCCCCAAACAGGTGCTCCGACCAACCAGAGGAGGCGCTAGTGCAGTGACCAGGACACATACCCACATCTGGCTTCCCACCCGCAGACACGGCCAATTGTGTCTGTAGCGATGACCGACCAAGCCGGAGGTATCACGGGGATTTGAACCGGCGATCCCCGTATTGCTAGGCAACAAAATAGACCGCTACACTACCCAGACGCCCTCGACCTATAATTCTTAACCACTTTTATTGATTTTTTTTTTTTATTGAAATGTGGGAGATTGTATTAGGAACGAGTATTCAAAATAAACATTTGCAAACTTAATGGTTGCAACCCTTTATTTTAAAACTGAGCAAATTATTACCATTATTATTTTGCCTTTTATTCAAATGTGGGAGTGGATGTTCTCTGAAGGGAGGCTCACTGTCTTACGATTTGAAAAACCCTACTTTACACAAAGAACATGTCTTTCGCCATGCAAGCATTTGTCGTCAGATTAGTGGAAAGTGCAGTGTAACTCCACAGTCTACGTCACAACCTGAGGGCGGATCAACACTTAACTAAACACGAGACTGGTGTTTAAACTTGAGGGTCATAATACGCTTTCACATTTTATAAGTCATGACGTCTAATAAACAAGCCAGTTATATTACATGGTATATCAATTCCAACATTTAGAACCATCAAAACAAATGAATGTAATCTTAAATGGCAGGTGAGGTACAGTTGTGGTGTGTTGGGCAACACAGCAGAGTAACAAGGGGACAGCTCCAAACAGGATGCCGCACTAATCTTCAGGGTGAGGACAGACGATATGCCTGGGTTTGATCTAATCCCTCTCCCTCTCTTTCCATCTCACGCTCTCAAGACTCTGCAGACTAGGCCTAGCGGTTGCTGCCATGGAAACAGTAATTTTATCACATAATCTGCTCTAAGGCCATCTTTTCATGGCCGTGCCCGGGAGAACACGTTCCGCTCTCTTCAGTTCTTCTCCTGCACTGCAGAAAATAATGAGGGGTTCTGCACAGCACAGCCCACTGCCCGTACAGCACCAATACACGCTACATCCGAATTATACCCAGAGGCTCAGCGAAACCAGGCTGGTGTTTAGATGCTTATACCTTACATTTATTCGTTTTCCCCTTGCTATGAGTGGTGAGTCCGGAGTTATGTATATGAGGTGGCAGAAGAGTGGCTGTGATACACAGCACTTTCATGGATCACTTTGTCAATGTTATCTGATGAAGAATTTCTTCAATATTTGAGTGCAAAATGTTGTTTTGATATGAATTCCTTAGGTTTATTCAGTGAAAATGTATGTCAGACTTACTGATGGAGCACCTATATTTTCCATATAATATCCCTCACTATGACTCAGTATGACTCAGTGTATGTGGTCCAGGTTTCTGACCCATACAGTAGGGTGAGCAGCACTACCGCTTTGTATACCAGAATTTTTGTTCTGGCCTGAAGGTTGTGGTTTTCAAAAACCCTTTCACTCAATTTTGAAAAGGCCTGGCTGGCACAACTGCGATGATGGTGTATTTCAATGTCAATGTTGGCTTTGGAGAGAAGGCTGCCAAGATACGGGAACCGTTCCACGTTTTGGAGTCTGGTGTTGTCTACGGAGATGGATGGGGGCAGAGCAGGCATATTTCTGTTGGGTGGGGTTGGTAGAGGTTATGGGTCCTTTTTATGTTAATGGCCAGGCCAAGGTGCTTGTATGCCTTTGCATACAATACACCCAAAGCACCCTACGCTGTGCACCCTAACTGTGCACTAAGTCAGTGCTCCACAAGTAACAATATAAAGTTACAAATGTATATAAAATATATATATATATATATATAAATAAAAGTAAGTTGAAAACAGAACCAACATGTTATTCAAACTCACCACACCCAGTCGTAGAATGACGATGACTTCAGAGAATAGTTTCAACATGGGTCCCAAAATAACTTCAGCCGTATAAATTAACCTATGTGGCTGTTATGTAGTGTAGCAGAGATTGGGAAACGCTGAACAGTTATCCGTTAGTGCCATCTGTTTGACTCGCCGGGAGTGTCGGGGCTATAGTTTCCGTGTAACATTTCTTGGCCTCCTACAGTATGATAAAGCTGTACCTCCCGCTGTTGAACGAAACCTGTAGCCAGGCAGGGAATAGTAGACCGTATCTGATATGGGTGGCCCTGAGCTTCTGCTCGATGTATTTGAATGATGCTCTCCGTTTAGCGACTTCAGTTATGAAGTCCGGCAAAATATGTACCGCGTGTCCACAGAAGGTGAGCGGACCCTTATCCCTGGCCATCTGGAGGATGTGCTGCTTGACTCTTAAATGGTGTACTCTCACAATCATGGGTCTGGGGGGAGCATTCGGGCCTGAACCTGGCTGAAAGACTAGTCGGTGCGCCCGGTCCAACATCTCTGGGCCGTTGGGAATATTTATACCCAGCGTTTCGGCAAAAAGTTCGGTCATGAATGAAGTGACTTGCGGCCCTTCCAATTTCTCTGGAATGCCAACCATGCGTAGATTTTGGCATCTGCTTCTCGATTCCAGGTCCTCCGTTTTAGCCGTTAGCAACTTGTTGCATTTCTCCAGTACTTCACACTTAGCCTCGAGTACAGTGATCCTGTCATCCCAGTCCTGTAGAGAGGTTTCAACCACAGTAAGACATGAGCCAAATGAATTCATAGTCGACTGTAAAATGACCATAGAGCAGCAGGTTTCGGCTCGGAAAGTTTCGATGAGTCTGACCACCGTTGACAGAGATGGGCCTTCTTCGTCATCGTTGGTGCCACGTTTAGGTACAAGCGGAAGGTTAGCCTTCTCGCTAACTTGTTGAGATTGAACTCGGCCTGGACGCTCCTGGCGAGAATTATTTCTCCCAGTCGTACCAAGATGAATCTTGAAGGGTCCGAAACTACAAATCAGTCAAAGTGGATGGACAAATTTATGTTTGTAACTCTAATAATGAATATATACGCAGGAGCTGGCAGACACGTCAACTCGCTCCCCGTGCTGCAACAGGGAAGAAACTGTTCTTGTGGCATTAAAGGTCTATTTAGAGATATCAGGTATGTGGGGTGCCCCGGTGGCTCACCTGGTAGAGCGCGTACCAAAATCTCTGCAATCTTTACTCTGATTGCATAGTTTTCAGTCCAAAACTTCATCAGGGTATACCAGGTATCTGCCACTCCATGCCCAAACACTTAGTAACAGTGTGTTCCTGGTGGCAGCTGCTGACCTTAGCTGAACAAAGTGATTTGTTCATAACATATAGCACTATTTATTTCCAGCGTCCAATGCTCAAATAGCCGATTTGAATTTCTTTTAGGTTGATGTTTCAATTTGTGTCCGATGTAATTAATTTGGGGGGGGGGGGTTCCACAAAAATTACTGAGACATTCTTCCACCATCGTAGCACCTCTGCATAATTTTTCAATAGTCAAATTGGCACTATTACACAAGTCTTGAGAAATTAAAACATTCAAATGTTTGAATGTTTCTCTGATTTCCGTAAGGAATAAATTGTGTTACGTGTGGTGTCCACAACGGAAATGTTCTTCAAATGCTTTCTATTGCATTTTAATGCACGTGAACTGTATAATCTCCAATATCCTCTAATTTCCATGGCTAGGGTCTGATTTCTGTAGACTTCTTTTTTCCCTCACCCATTTGTATGTCTACTGGGCAAGGACACTTGATCCTTGACACACTTCCACTGGGGCTGAGGGAGAGCCGGTACTGGGGACAAATAGGACACAGGTCACGGAGGCTAGGGTGTCCAAATTGAGCTTCCTGGCACGGCTTCGTGCAGAGGGTAGTCAACAGCTGCACAGCTCAATGTGGACCCTAGAAAGGGCTCACGTGAACAGTGTTGTCCCCACACCATCTTTTTCAACTGCAGACATTTCAACAAACAAGGACACACATTTGTTATCTCGGCCACGTGGTATTATCCTGGGGGATTACGTGTTTGGTTGCACGTGTGTATGTGTGTGTGTGTGTGTGTGTCTGCAGCTAATCTCGCAAACTACTGGACCTATCAGCCTAAAATGTTTTGTGCAGTTATGAGTGTATGATGAAGAACCTCTCATGGTTGCAGTGATTCAAAACCTTCAAAAAAACATCTATTCTCGCTATCGCAGCTCCCTCTCTCCATTCACTCTCTAGCTCGCTCGACCAACGCAGCTCTCCGTTGCCGCCCGATCTAAGTCAACCGTGCGCAAGCGCGAATCACATCTACGGTTGAGTCGGATGAGGCAGCGACAGTGTCAAACCAAAAACATTATGTATTTGGGGTATGAGTCTTGAAAAGTAAATGAGGAGTCGATCGTATTTCGCAAGCCATCAAATAATTCACTGCTGATCTCAGCACAGAACTGGAAGAACACTGGATAATTCGCCTTATTCACCGCACCGCCACACGGAAGTGCCATAGTCACCAATATTAAAATTCCACTACAAGAATACAATTTCCAGAGTAGGAATAACCACAGTCACAGCTGGAAATCATCTCAGCTACAATAACACATGTTCCATGGCTGAGCTATGTTTTCTTACCGTTGTTTTATGGATGAAAGTCAGCCAGCAGAGCAGCCATTCACCTTCATTCATTTTATATCTGAAAACCGCGACTGTTAAACACATTTCAAGTCTTTTAATAAGGGCTTTGAAATTATGATAGCCTGATCACTGTCATTTCATATTAGACTGGGTCGCATTCGTGTGAGAGTCCGCCTAGGAGGCTGCACATCCACAGACTGACCTGCAAAACATTTTCATTGGGTAGATTTTTTTAGCTTGAGCGCTGCATGTTAACCCCCCCCCCCATATTTCCCGCTCAATTGACCTGGGCGCTCGGCAAAACTCTTATAATGGCAGGAAAAAGTGTTTTTTCTGTCCGCGTGTGTGTTTTTCCTCTCTCCCGGTAGGCAAAAAAAAGGGGGTGGTTTGTCACCAAGTCCGAGCACCGGGGAAGGGGAGATACATATGCCTGGCGGACATCCGCACTCTACTGAGTGCACTCTTCTAGTTTCTAGCTGGCATTTCTCTTTGCTTCAAGGGGTCTTCTCTACCCTGGGACCTAACTACCTGACAATGCCTCTACCGGCACAAAGGCAGGATTTGCAATTCTCTACGAAAACTTTCATGAGGTCTGATGTCAAATTAGCCTGCATGCCACCATAAAGATGACCAAAAAGTCTTCAGTTAAAAGGTTTAAAATAAGTGACGAGTTGGCTGCAAAGGTCGCAGCATGCACAGTAGCGCTGATGTGGTTCCAGCCACACATAATAAACACTGAATTCTGGTACTGAAACATTTCACTTTCAATTCAGTTACATGCCCGTCTGCCAAGTTAGCTTCCCATTGTTGTGAGGAGGCATGTTTATAATGAAGTGACATACAACACTGTCTGCATACAAACGGCCAAGAACAACCTAGAAAGATAAATATTACTCTAGTCAGCAAATCTAACACATGATGGCAGACAGTTTAGGACAGAATGAACCAGAGATCTAGACTGATAGAATCATGTATGAGTTTTGTCAGTTTGCTTCAAGACAACGCGAAATGAAACTGAAATATTTTTACCTTGTTAGTTTCCTGTCATATCATGCGCCTATTCAACAAATTATGACCCCCATATTAAAAAAAAAAACAACACACGCATGCACGCACACTCGCACACACGGCCTAGTACCCTGCTTTACTTGGAACTGCATCACACTAAGGAAGTAGGTTACACTCTAAATGTAGTTTCATGTTGTCTTTAATCAACTAAAGGGGGAGAGTTATAAATTATAACATCCCCAAATACCGTCCTTTACCCATTTCCAGTCTGTGCACAGTTGAAAGTAAACAAATATCCTCTAATTCACGCCATCTGGTTCACAAATCAAAACAGGTACAAGAGCTTGCTGGCTGACAGAACTACAGGTTTGGGATTACTTTATTATTTTTCCAAGCATTTTGTCCCAAAAGGGGTACAGGAATAAGTGAAATTGGTGTCACGTTAAAAGAAAGAAAAAAGCTGTAATGAATTAATATGAGAACTACTGACAAAACTGCCTATATGGGGGGCGTCCGGGTAGCATAGCGGTCTATTCTGTTGCCTACCAACACGGGGACGGCGGTTCGAATCCCCGTGTTACCTCCGGCTTGGTCAGGCGTCCCTACAGACACAACTGGCTGTGGCTGTGGGTGAGAAGCCGGATGTGGGTATGTGTCCTGGTCGCTGCACTAGCGCCTCCTCTGGTAGGTCGGGGCGCCCGTTTGGGGGGGAGGGGGAACTGGGGAGAATAGCGTGATCCTCCCATGGGCTACGTCCCCCTGGTGAAACTCCTCACTGTCAGATGAAAAAGAAGTGGCTGGTTACTCCACATGTATCGGAGGAGGCATGTGGTAGTCTGCAGCCCTCCCCGGATCGGCAGCGAGGGTGGAGCAGCAACAGGGACGGCTCGGAAGAGTGGGGGGCTGGATACAATTGGGGAGAAAAAATCCAAAATATCCCAAAAAATAAACTGCCTGTACGTATGTAATTCCTCATCATGATGCCGTTTTATCTTTACGTGAAGTTCCATGGTTCACGTTGACTGAGCTAAAGATTTATCTTTTATACTTTCCCAACCCAACGAACATCTGGCTTATTCTATTACCTTTGGAAACCAAAATTTGTGCTTAGCTAGAAAATCACCGAGGCCCTGGCCAGAGACCTGCTTTCGCAGAGTCAGCAAATTTCTAAACCATTACTGTGTTGAAACATACTGTAGTGTGGCTAGAAGCACAAATATGTAGCTCTCTTTACACCCGAGGTGACGGGTTCACCAACAATGAAGGGGCCATTTTTAAAAGCACGCTACAATAGCACCTAAACAGCGTCACAAGCATTTGGCATTAGGTCAATCATTCCACAGTGCTGTGCTCTAGCTTTAGGAATTTTCTGTCTTTTCTCTTAGCTGCTTGTGATTCTAGCTTAGCTGGTAACATCGTTGGCTCCAGCAGAATTCCATGTGCATTATGTAAGGGGATGAAGGCACGGTGCTGTGGTCTCGCTGAACCTGGCAGCTCCGCAGACATCTGAGATTGAGAATGGACTGAGAAGACTGAAGTAAGACAACATGAGACAATCTGCAACACAAGAAGGCTGGAGCTTACAGTGCTGCTCGGGTCATGGTAGACCTCTCAGGTCTTTACACAGCACAGCTTTTCAAATCCAATTAGGCGAGTTAAGTGAGGTACAGTGTGCTCAAATTTACTATTTGGACTTCTAAGTCCAAACAGCAAAGTTCTATTGGATCTTTTCATGGACAAAAACACTCTGATGACAAGGTACCACTCTTTCCAGTTGACTCACGACAACTTGCGTAAAAGTGCAAAAATAATATATTATATACATAAATAATAAATCACCTACGCTATCATGCAGAGTTGGTAGGACAAGTCTGAGCACCCGAGTATTTTTATAATTATTCAAGATTATCAGAAGTGAGCTGTTGTTAATTTGTCATCAGGTACTCAAGCCTGTATCCTCTCTTCTCTTTTCCTGCACCTTGATAACGCCTGATGTATAAATCAGCTTTGAGGAGCCTGCAAAAAACATCTACATCCACTCTCAGGTCGCTCATCCATATGTCTGAGAGATGTAGTGTTTGAATGACAGATGCATTGGTGTTTTGGGAGAAACAGGTACACAATGATGAGTTACTGCATCTCTAAATGTGGCCATGTATCATGTGTGCCTTATACCAATTTGTCAGATTTTGCATGGAATCCAATCCAGAGTCAAGCATTTGGAATCATTATATAGTAATACTCCATAAGTATTAAATAATAAAGTATTACTTATATAGCAATACCAAATCTTCTTACTGATAGCCTCGTTTGCTTATGTCGCTCATACAGAGGCATCAAAATTAAACTGAGACTGATTGAAAAACTGTTCGGAGCAGCTCCATTATCTGAACTGCTTACCCTGCTCTCAGGGTCACGGGGATGCTGGATCCTATTCCAACAGTCATTGGGTGGCAGGCGGGGAGACACCCTGGACAGGCCGCCAGGCCATCACAGGGCCGACACACACACACACGAATTCATACCTAGGGACAATTTAGTACGGCCGATTCACCTGACCTACATGTCTTTGGACTGTGGGAGGAAACCGGAGCCCCCGGAGGAAACCCACGCAGACACGGGGGGAACATGCAAACTCCACACAGAGGACGACCCGGGACCACCCACCAAGGTTGGACTACCCCCGGGCTCGAACCCAGGACCTTCTTGCTGTGAGGCGACCGCACTAACCACTGCGCCACCGTGCCGTCCCTAATTAGTGCAATATCATGTAAAATCGATCTGCAGAAATGATCATGAAAGCTTTGACTTCTAACAAGTTATGCTGCGATGGCACCGTTTCGGTTCTTGCTGAGCTGATATGAACAGCTTTCAAATATTGTCATGACCTTCTCTTTGTATGTACACTAGTCTTTTCCGTAGTTTTGACCATTAAATCCATAATCCAATGAAATCACTGGCCACTTCAAAAATGAACTGTTTACTGCAGCGGGGAGAGGCAGCAAGACCTTGTGGCTATGATTTGGTTCATTGAGCTAATCTGTGATATAACAGTATGAACGCAGGTCTGGATCGCTTTCCCTCATTATCTATTCAACAGAGCTATTCAGGCTTGAATATCAGGGTGGCTATTTTAGAAGCAATGTCTAAGGAGCCGAATGTTACACTGAGTTGAAAACCTACAAACACGACGGTTAGGCTGACAATGTTATTCATTTCGACTGCAACAGACATTCGCAGATAACATCTATTGGGAAATCGCAACAACAGCCCTCAGATTAATAATCAGTAACAATAACAGCCTATTGATACATGTCCCTATTGGTTGGACTTAAAATGTCCACGTTCCTCTCACAGTGGAACTTATAACACTAACTCAAAGTCAACCTGGGCTGTGGGCTGTTGTGGGTTTGGTGCAGGACTGCGGTAGAGGCTGTGTTGTTGCTCAAGGGGGAAAAGGTTTGAGAAGAAACACTCAGTTTGGCAAGAGGGTTGATGAAATATGAACAACTATGATTACTGGTAGGTGGCTGATGGAACCCGTGTAAATATAGCCTGACGAGGTCACCTCCACGAACAAGCCTTTTCAGTGCTGATTAATGCTGTGCCTCCTGAACCGTCCACACAGCCTTGCTGCTCCCGTCAAATCTACTTCTAAAAAGAGACGGGAAAGCAACTACTAAGCCGGCCGTTGACTGAGCTTAAAGGGTAATAATTGCATTTGTTTTGAAACTTGGGTCTTATTTTTACATTTTTTGTTGTCGCGCATATAGGTTATGATATCATTTTACTCACTGGCTTCATTATGGAGCTTTTGGAGTTGGGTGCACCGCTAGACACAACTTTAGAACAGGGTCTTAAGGGGCAACACAACACACGACTTAAACTTGTCCTGTCAACAGCAACAAGAAGAAGAATCCCGAGTGCTTCACTGTGTACATGATTTCTTATTATCTATGACTTCTCAACTGTGTTGGCTAAGTAGTTAGTTAAAGAGTATGTATGTATGTATGTAACCTGCTAACATCTAGTTCAGCATCTCTGATACATTCTCTGGGCCACTGCACTTTATTGCCTTTTGTTTCGCCTGTATACTAAGTCAATCCTTGTGTTTATATCTGAAGATTGTCATGTTGTTATTCTATGTTAATTACACTGAGAGAGCCACGAAACTAGCGGCACAGTGGCACAGTCAAGCGGCATGGTGGCCCAGTGGAGTGGCACGGTGGCGCAGTGGTTAGCGCGGTCGCCTCACAGCAAGACGGTCCTGGGCTCAAGCCCCGGGGTAGTCCAAGCTTGGGGGTCGTCCTCAGTGTGGAATTTGCATGTTCTCCCCGTGTCTGCATGGGTTTCCTCCGGTTTCCTCCCACAGTCCAAAGACATGTAAAGGTTCCGCCAAAGGTCAGGTGAATAGGCAGTACTAAATTGTCCCTAGGTGTGAATGTGTGTGTGTGTGTGTGTGTGCACGTGCATGTGTGTGTGGGCCGTGATGGATTGGCGGCCTGTCCAGGGTGTCTCCCCGCCTGCCGCCCAGTGACTGCTGGGATAGGCTCCGGCATCCCCACGACCCTGACAGCAGGATAAGCGTTTAGATAATGGATGCATGGATGGATGGAGCTACGAAACTGGAGTCAAATGCCATGTATGTGTGCAAACCTACATGTCCGACAAACATGATTCTGAGTAATACTACCTACGGTAAGTATGAGCTGGTTATCCCTCTAAAATGAACCAAAATGTAACTCAGCAATACGATCAACCATTGATAACACTGGACATTTTGGGTTATAACTTTTGACTTGCACTTTTGTTTTCACTTCCAAATACATGGTATAGATAATTGGATTAAATTGGACTTGTTGAAACATGTCTATTGCTTATGTCCAGTTGTCTCATAAGACGCTGTTGTAAAGCTGTGCCCAAAATCTCCAAAATGAGTAGTGAGTAAAAACGATACCTTAACCAACATGCAGCATAGCAAAAACTATGAAAATGAAACCCAGGTTGTAAAAATAAAAAAGGAGCTATCCTCTTGGTGGCAGTGTTGAGGGGCACACGTTACTCAATTGCAACACAACGAAACATCAAAATACCCCATCAACGCAGCCTCTTGCTACAGGGTGACATATAACCTACTGGACTGCGGAGTCAACAACTATGTTGATATGAGCAAATCAAGTTGGTGCTTGCTCTGGTGTGCACCGCCTGGCTTCAACCGAGAACACAGCCTGTTTGTCAGGGGCTGATGGGTAAACAGACAAGTCTCAACATTTCCAGTGTGTGTAAACATCGTAGAAGGACTGGGAGACATTGTGGGTGGACCCAAAATGGGGTGAGGTGTTCTTGGTGAAATAATACAGGTCTGCACACAGCAAATACTTGGCACTGTTGCAGCGAGCAAGTGGAACTGAAAGCGTTACTTTAAGAGAGAATAACTAGAAAATCATACGTCTTGTACATCCTCAAAATTGTTTTTTTTAACCAAACAATTTTAGTTTCTTGTATTTCCCTGTTCAGTTATTTCATTGGAAGGACTATTTTCCATGTGAGGTTATATTCTTTTTGTATGTGTTGTTGATGTTTGAAACTGCTCAAATTCAAAGCACTATTTTATCTTCTTGTTTTTGCATACAGCTGAATGTGATAAGTGAGACCACAACTCCAACCGAAATGCTGTCTTTTTGTGTTTCTTGTGTAAAGAGATGTAGAGCTGCCTTTTTTCCGCTGGAACTAAGAAAAAAATTGACATTAAAGCATTCACCGGAGTATAGCATTTCCTACTTTGACTGATGTGGAAGTCCAAAGACATGTAGGTCAGGTGACTTGGCTGCACTAAATTGTCCCCAGGTGTGACTGTGTGTTTGTGGGGGGGGGGGGGCTGTGATGGACTGGCGGGCCCGTCCAGGGTGTCTCCCCGTCTGCCGCCCAATGACTGCTGGGATAGGCTCCAGCATCCCTGTGACCCTGAGTGAGGATAAGCGGTTTGGGTAATGGAATGGAGCGATGAGGGCGCTTCCTGGTGTTGAAGAGCACACCACCGTTTGTGTGCCAGTCACCGCAGGTCAGCCAGTCGAAGATACCGCAGTGTTGACACTGTAGTGTCGACACGAGGGTGTCAAATAAACCGACACACTTGCCCTTTTTATAGATCTGCTGAGACACACTAATGGAAAAGTGGTTAGCAGCGCACCAAACATTAACCGTGAGCTGTACACCACGCTGGTTAAGAATTAGTGCTTCAAAAGAGGTTGAAAATGAAAAAGAAAATGTTTTGAGTGCTTATAAATATTCAAAGCAGCGTAGCATAATGAGGCATTGCATATTCAGCAGCAGTAATTCACCCGTGAGAGAGGATGATATGGCTTTGGACACAAATGGGCTGCAGTGAGTGAGTGAGTGAAAGAGCGAGCGAGAGCGAGCGAGAGAGAGAGCGTGTGTGCATGAGTGGTGTTTTTATTCTTCAGTCTTCTATATTTTTCTGTACCCTCTGTCTATATGGACTGTGAGCTGGCTTTTGTTCCTTTCTTTCTCCCTCTAATGAAGCCAGGCAGATGCTGAGCTTTGGGCATTAGGCCTAAATGATCAGACAGTGGGCACGTAGCCTGGCCCTGGATTCTAATCAGAAGGGCCTGAAAAAGAAAAAAAAACCCCATTCAGCTCAGCCAACTTCCCTCCCCACCAACGCAGTGCTGGGCTGTATCAGCAACACGTGCCAGTCTGCAACCACCGCCACCACCTCCCAGCCCCGGTGCTTACGTAACAGCTACTTCATTGCTACAAACACGCTATGACAACATCTCTGGCAATATTTGCACCCACAAGGGCACATAACAGTAACAATACAATTTTACCGTTACACACACACACACAACACACACACACAACACACAACCCTGCCCACCAGAACACATATCCTATTACATCTGCATGTGAGCAAAACCAAATCTACTTTCCATAAATGTCCATCAATCAGCTTGCAAGCAGCACAGGACTTAAACAGTTAGTCCCAGTTAAGTCAGTACCAGTTAACAGTCATCTTAACAGCGCTCTTTCTGGGACTGCAGTCCAGACAGAATAATACACAACAACAACACAAACTCATGTGTTCCCTTTCTGAGATCTGTTAATTCACTGATAAACTGAACCTCAGCAGGCCTACGAGTCGTTTCCCCACACAAACATCCACCCCGTGTCGACATTATAGCGGTGTTGAGAGTGACTTAATAATCTACGAGACGCCATTGTTTAACAAGTAGCATCCACTCGAATTTTGCTGGAAATGTGCTACTCTTCATCACAAGACAAGGGCGTTTGCGGATCTGCAGAACAAAAAAGCGTATCTAATCCCTTTGGAGCTGCCACTTGTTAAAAAGGCCCCTCATTCGTTAAGAGCAGAAAACCTGCACTTCACATACACGATGCTCTTGTGTTAAGAACAGCATATCCAAAGGGAGACCACAGAGTGGTCTGCTCTGGGGAGGTGCTCTGGCGAGGTGGTGAGCCCTCTCGTTCATTAGCGAGGTCTTTACAGGCAGTGAAAAACAATCACACCATAATGGAAGGAGTCTCTGTGTCTGTCTGTCTGTCTGTGTATGTATGGAAGGAATGTGTATGTGTCTGTGTGTGTTATGTACAAGTGTTTAATATTTTTCCAGAACATGAAACATTTCTTATCCCGGGAACAGAAGCACACTATCCCGGGAATCCCAGGGAACGGACTTGTTCTTAAGGTCAAACTTCAGCTACGGTCAAAACGCTTCTGTCATGTTTCCAGCAACACTAAATGCAACATGGACGAATATGTATAAACCTATGGGATCCCAACCTGAACGCTTTAGTGTATTATTTGGTGGTATTAATTAATCATTATTAAGGCAAAAGAATACCATTTATGTTAATCAACATTAGAATGAGCATAATATGAACTTCACATGCTGCTTGAACTTTCAGCTACGAGGAATATGACATGTCACCTTCATGCCTGTGGTCTGCCAGCTGAGAAAGACAGCCACATGGAATTTATATTTGACAGTAAAACAAAATTCGTCAGAGCCGTTTTCAAAGTCGTTCTATTAAGCTGAGATGGATATTCTGTTAGCATTCAGAGGCTGCTGGTGTGAGCCTTCTGTAACAGCCAAGCAGTGTTAGATACAGTAATAAAGTCAATGATCACTCAGAGTTAACAGAATATTTATCTTTAACTTCAGCATTTCAAGGAAGCATTGTGCAATTTTGCCGGGGGAAGTTTTTTTGGCTCAAGTATGAATCCGGTGCTCTTGCATGCTTTGGTGAGCTTTCACCAGTTTTGTCATGCTGAGATTCCAAATGTGGCAGCGAACCGCTTGTTGAACCTCCAGAACATTTGTTCACACAGCACACATGTTGCATCTTCATTGTTTAATTTTTTTGAAGTATTCCACGCAAAGCTGGTGGCAGACATCGTGTTGTTCTAGCTTAGATGCTAGAGCCTTCAACAGAGGAATTCCTTGGGCCAAAAGTTACCATATTAACTGCATTAGCGGTCATGGTGTAATCCCAAGAGGTCAGAAGTGACTAGTAGAAAAAAAATCATGGTGCTTTGTGTGTATTAGGTACAATACGCTTTCAGTGTGTTCCACCGACGCACACACAGCTGCTGCATAAACTTAAAAATATGTCGGCCTACATATTTTCTAAATATAGGCCTATTCAATTATGTTCTAAAAGTTAAAAAAAAATTTCCCATTCTCGGAAAATGGTTTGGATGGGCATTCCTGGGAATGCCATTTCCTGGGAACGAGGAGTGAGTGTGTATGTATGGACGTATGTTTGTCTGTCCTTTGATTTTCTCGACAACCGCTCATCCGATCAATTTCACACTTGGTGGGTGTATTGCTGAGGACCCATCAAGAAAATCAAAGGACAGACATATATATACATACACAGGCTGGAAAAAATAGGCGTACTGTCTCTTTAATTGCTGTGCCATCACAGTGTAAAAGGCAGTGCGCTCAGCGCTGGCCCTCGGTATACATTTTAAGGCTTCTTTGAGAGAGCTAATGTTAAGAGATTTGAAGAGCAACGTCAAGAGATTTGAACAGCGTAACCCACATTGTGGTCGGAGCGGAGATTACACCTTAACGGGCACTGCACTTCTCTCTCCAATACCAAATATCCATATTCAGATTTGTTCTCAGGCTTCAGCAGGGCTCACATCTGCAATAAGGTTACACATTTACTGAGAAGGAAGCTGATGGTTAATGATGAATATCCAGGAGTCTTGGGACAACAAGGATTCTTTTGTGAATTGCAACAGCCTGGCAACTTTATTGTTCCCCCAAACTGAGTAGCACGGGAGCTAGTAAACTGAAGTCGCGGGTTAGTTTTTGCCAGAAAGGACCAACACAATAACACCAAGAGCAGGAGGATTTCAAAATCTAGCCGGACTCTGACCACATATTATGTCAATGTCGACATACTGCTTCATCAGTACAACAACAAAAAAAAAATGTTTTGGTAGAAATACCAATAATGTCTTAAAGTCATAAGATAAACATAAAATGGAAAAAGGTCACTGGGTGGTTTAAAAAAAAAAGGAGACCTCTGAAGAGGCCCGGTTCCACCTATTACAGGGTTGCTTTGAAATGTATGCCACAGCAACAACTTCATGTGAAGAAGCCATTCAGTTCTCAAGATCATGTTATGGTCTTCATTGCCCGGGGAAACAGAAATCTCAAGTTTCTTACCTTCAATACTGAGTTCGAAGCAGACATGGCAAAAGGACAAGGTCCCCGTATCAGTCTCTAGCTTGCAGACACTGCAGACATTATCATCGTTTAGGTCAATGTTCACAAACTGCTCCTCTTCATCCATAGTGCTTCTGGGGAGAAACAAATGATGACAGATAGAGCACATGAGATGGCATCTCCAAACCGTTTTGGCATCTGCAGTCATACTTTTTAAATAGTAGATCATTTTCTAAGTTGGCAGTCAAGACAGATAGTGTTCAGTTTGGCTTATAGCAGAACAAAAGATGCCCATCCCTTTTTGTGTTTGTATATCTAGTCAATGATATTTGATACGTATAAACTGCCAAACAAGTTGAAAGATAGGCCTACTCAATTATGATTCGCTACTGAACCATGAGGACGAAATGAAAGTGTTAATTACAGAGCAGCACTCCTGGAGCTAGGAGCGACTCAGTGTCTTGCTCAAGGACACTTCAGCAGGACAGTCACTTACTTTTAAGGGGGACAGGAGAGGAGTCTTCCTACTTGACAGAAAGTCGCCCTAATGACTTTGCCTCCCTGCTGCCGTGTCTCTTGGTTTACACACAAATGAGCATCTCTGTGACGCCCTCCCCCCAGTACGCAGCTTCTCTAAATTAGGCCACGGCCCCATTTTCTTGATAGGTTATTGGTCTTTCAGCATCTTCCTAAACTATTTGGGCATCCAAACCTTCCAAGGAGCAGTGTGGCAATATGAATTTGGTATGAATGGTCACTGGTAAAAATCTAAACATGATTTCTCTTCACAGAGAGACACCATTGAAATTCTAACTCTAGCCTAAAACCTACATATGCACAATTTGCAATGATCCTTTTAATAGCAGTTTAGGCTCATTCTGTTGTTACTGAACTGTAATAGCACCACTTTCCCACCCACCCATTATTCACAAATACATTCACCCAATGGTCACTGTCATTCATGGAATCATTAAAAAAAAAAAAAGAATGGTTTATCTCAAACTAGTGCAGTATCTGTTCGGGTATAGTGCATGTTCGGGTGTAATCCCCCTCCTACCCCATTGGCAGAGTGGCGTTGTTCATATTACGTATGCATGTATATGTATGTATGCATGGCTGGCCTGTGATTTTCTTGACAACCACACATCTGAACGACTTCACACTCGACAATGCAATTCCTTGGGTCCTCAGGAATACACCCACTGAGTGTAAAGTCGATCGGATGCACAGTTGTTGAGAAAATCAAAGGACAGACAAAGAAGCTGTTTACACCTGGCATTAACATGTGTCTTGGGTGATCCGATCACAATTGGACAGCCTTACGTATAGGCGTGAACACACCCAATGAGTCCTCAATGCATCCCGAGAGCCGATCGCTCAAGCCACATTCAGAGGTGGCCTGGGATGCATTTGAAGTGTAAACGCACATGTGTCCCAGGCTGCATTGAAGGACCGCCTACTCAACTAGCTGACTAGGCAGTCACCAAAGCCTCCTCTGGGTTTAGTTTAGTTTTTGATTTACCTCCTCTGTAATTTCTGACACATCACACCCACAGACCCACGACTGTGGAGCCCCCGCTCGCTTGCACATTCAAGTTCAAATTCAGGTTCAAGTTCATTTATACACCGCAGTGCAGACCCTCTCAAACTGGCTGGAATAATGACATAATCTGAGCCTGAAATGACGTGATTGGGTTTAGAATTACAAACTCTAGTGTTCATACATTTACATTTTCCCACATAGCGAGTTTTAAGAACGAGTTTCAACTTTTGCTGCTTAGTTTGAGCACAAAATGAAAGAAAGGCAAACAATCAGCTCTGTGCACAACTGTAGTCCACCGACTTATGGTTTCTACGGCAGCGGTCATACCAGTTTCCTGTTTGTTGGTGTGTGCTATTGACAATTGCACAATTATGAGGATAAGTATCCTCATCCTCTTAATTGTGGACATGTACAACTTGAAACTTTTCACCCGTTTGCTGGTAGGTGCAGGTGAAAGTTAGTTGACAGTTCTGTGCATGTCGTTGACATTTATCCATGTTAAATCTTGCAGGCATCGCAAAAAATATGTCATTGTCAATAGCACACGCCAACAAACAGGAAACTGGTATGACCACTGCAGTAGAAACCGGAAGTCAGTGAACTACAGCTATGCACAGAGCCGATCAGACGCTGACAATCCTAATTCACTCAATTAATTTTCCTCATCAGATTATTTGTCTCTATCTGGCATGACATGCATTTGCTGCATCCATGCCATTGTAATAATGTGAAGCTATTTACCCACAATAGACTATTTCTTAAATGCAATATATTGGGTCAGGGGTCTGAAGGCTTTCAGACAGATCTACATCATCACCATCAAAATAATAATGTCCATTTGCACAGCCCTTTTTAAAAACCTGTTGTGCTTCACAACAAAGTGGAATGGAAATAAAAAAAGAAGTGCAGTTGGGATATGGGATGATTCATTTTGTTTCTTTAAGAGCACTTCAAATTTTGTATGTCAGCATAATTTGACGTCATACTAATTGACAGCGCATTAAAATTAGGCTCGAGTGAGCAAGGATGTCTCATTTTGTTAAATGCCCGTTGCTTCAATTCCTCTCTCCTCGTGTTTCTGTACTTGTTTACATGTTTATTTACATGACTGTGACAGGTGCCATGGGGAGGGTTCACCATGAAGATGGACACGGTTTTAGGTGATTAACACGGGCTTAATTTGATAATGTCTTTCATTCGTGACTCGCACGGGCCGGTGCGCTGCCCTCCTACGAGCCACGCCCCCTCTCCCCGCTTGCAGCCAAGGCTTAACCACATACCCCTACCGCACTCAAGTATGTGTTTATTTGCATATGGAGCGGGGAAGTGAGTTCCGTTCACAAGTGGTCACTCAAGACACATGTGGAGAGGCATTCTAATGCCAGGTGTGAACTGAAATACTTAGAGCTGTCCACTTGTGATCGGATCACCCAAGACTCACGTTAATACCAGGTGTAAACAGTCTCATTCATACATACATGCATACATACAAACACAGACACGAGATTCCTTCTATTTTAGTATGACGGAGCTCATGGCCCTGTGATGGCCCGGCGGCCTGTCCAGGGTGTCTCCCTGCCTGCTGCCCAATGACTGCTGGGATAGGCTGCAGCTTCCCGCGACCCTACGTAGGATAAGTGGTTTGGATAATGGATGAATGGTTGGATGGATCTAATGGATTTGGAGGGCTTTAACACCACGGCAATTACCATGTATCACTAAGGGTGCAAGTTGAACTGAAACCATGACCTTCAGGATCGTAGCTTTGAAACGGAAGCATTCTTGAAAATAAAATAAAAAAAACAGTCTGAGCTCCGACCCACATCAAGGCATACCAAACACACTTACGAAAGCTTATATGAAACCATCTTTGAAGTAGTTAACAAAGAGGGATGTCCCCCCCCCCATTACACTGTGAAAAAAGTCATTTCCGCCTCTTCCATCTCCACTGAGTTTACGAAAGATTCAGAATGGCCACAGCAGTTAGAGGACTACAATGACAGGCTACAAATCATTCAAAACATGAATGCAAATGTATGTAAATACAGTGGAGTAGGTTTGTGTTGAGGAACTGAAAATAACATGCATATGGACAACCGTATTCTAGACCAGCTCCTCCTCTTGATTTAAAGCCGTCTCGTCAAATTGACCATATTTAACGTGTTAAGCAGCGTTTTTACAGAGATTTCATCTCTTAAAATTAATCTTAACGTTGTATTAGGGTTAGGGTTGCCCTGTGATGGCCTGGCGGCCTGTCCAGGGTGTCTCCCCGCCTGCCGCCCAATGACTGCTGGGACAGGCTCCAGCATCCCCGCGACCCCGAGAGCAGGATAAGCGGTTTGGACGATGGATGGATGGAAATCCAAAAGTAACTCGGTTGGTATATGACAATTTTGGCATCCTACACCGATGCCATATCCGAAATAAAACTTGTCAGATGCAGTCAGCAAAAACCGACCCAGCTACAAGTACTCTAACGTCAATACCCGAGCACCGGCCAACCACAATTATTACAGCAAATTGATTTTTGAGGGGCTGATCCTGCGTCATTTTGTAAATTTCGCAACGATTCTCATAAGTTTGTCAAACGGTGCCCAAACCGGGATCTCTGGAAACACAAGCGGTTCGGAGACCTGCCAAGCCGAGCCGGTGCCCCGTCGAGGCGTGCTACTCAGCGGTTCTGCGCATGGTTAGGAGAGTTAGGATGAGGGTTTAGGGTTAGGATGAGGGTTAGGATGAGGATGAGGGTTAGGATTAGGATGAGGATGAGAATGAGGGTTAGGATGAGGATGAGGGTTAGGATGAGGGTTAGGATTAGGATGAGGGTTAGGATGAGGGTTAGGATTAGGATGAGGGTTTAGGGTTAGAATGAGGGTTAGGATGAGGTTAGGGTTAGGATGAGGATTAGGATGAGGGTTAGGGTTAGGATGAGGATTAGGATGAGGGTTAGGATGAGGGTTTAGGGTTCAGGCTGTTTTCGACTCGTCCTACGGCGGCAGGTTTTCGACAAAGCAGCGTAAAAGGTCCGAACACCGGATCGCGTTTCAACTTTCTTTCTTTGTCGACACCGTTTTATGAGTCAATGACAGCCCCGACTACATACATCATCTACCGCCTGGCCAGCGGCGCTTCGTCACCTCACACGCGTGTGAAACGTCGGTTCCGTTTGCCTCCGGGTTTCTGGTCCGTTGCGGACGCTGCGCGGCTAACGGCACAACAAGCGGTTGCTAGCGTCAAGTTAAGCTAACAGGGCAGGCTGGCTGGCTGGGAGAACCCCTGACCAGTTCCTGACCGCCGTCACTTCGCGGGTTTTTTTCCCGTCCGTGAGTCGCGCTTAGGCGCCGCCGGATAAATTGGGATGAAGTGGTTTTAGCGGAACCCATAGTTACCCTGAAAACTTGCCGTCTTCGGGACAGAATGCCTCGGTCCTTCACGGTCCTTCACGGTCCTTCTCCCCCCCGATCCGCGTCCTGCCGATCGTCGAAGTGCGCCGCGTCACGGCGAGCCGCACAGCGGAGCTTAGAGACACGCCCCTTTCGGGGTGACCCACTAGTTCATCATGGGGGGGGCGGCAGCTGGGTCGGTTTGTTTACCCACGTTTCTCGATCTTTAAAGTCTTCCACAGAGTACAACCTTCATAAATATATATATATATAATTCTTGATGGTGCAACTTGTTATTGACTTTTGAGGCCCTTGTCCATTTTTCCAGTGGTAGGCCACATATGCACCCCTCAAGTTGAGTTGGTACGTCTCACGGCGTCATCAAAACATTTCTCGTGCGGGGAAACGGGGCAGCTTTCGGTGACAGCGTTTCTGGTCAGCTTGGACGGGACCGGGGAGGGAGGCGACCCGACCCGACCCGACCCGACCCGGTAACTGGGGAACGCCACGGTGAAGAAACGAAAACGAGCGGGCCAAACGACAAATATTCCCGTTTCCACTCGAGTCTTTCGCGAAGCGCGGGGAAATCCCCACCACTGGCGCAGGATAAGCAAGAACAGTAACGGAGAGAAGTTTTATTATTATTATTATTATGTTTAATCACGGACGTCGGTTTAATTGTTATTGTACCTTTAAAATGGTTAAAGTAAGAGCTGATGAAACGATCACGACTATCACCGATGAGTCATCCTAATGATGGTTTATCAGGTCTGGTGCAGGTCTGGTTCAGGTCTGGTTCAGGTCTAGTTCAGGTCTGGTGCAGGTCTGGTGCAGGTCTGGTTCAGGTCTGGTGCAGGTCTGGTTCAGGTCTAGTTCAGGTCTGGTTCAGGTCTGGTGCAGGTCTGGCGCAGGTCCGGTTCAGGTCCGGTGTAGGTCTGGTGCAGGTCTGGTTCAGGTCTGGTGTAGGTCTGGTGCAGGTCTGGTTCAGGTCTGGTTCAGGTCTGCGCTCTCTCGAAAAGCCTAAAGCGCAACTTATACTTTCCGCGTCCGCGAGGGTACGCGTGACGCAAATCTCGTCATCAGAGGGCGTACGCGGGGCCCCGCGCGGACATCCGCGTACCGCCGATTGTTTGTGCCCGCGCGGACAAGGGCGCAAGTGCGCGTGCGCTGGTAAACAATCATGGACGCCGACTTTGAGGAGCGGCTGTGTGACGAGGTCCGTCGTTACCCTCAACCTTTATAATTCGTCATTAAAACGCGCGGCCGCACACACCATTTCCTTGCTTTCCGCTTTTTCTCTTTTCCTCCTTTGTCGCTAAACACAACAAACAAAGCTGCTCTTCTTCTTCTTCTTCTTCTTCTTCTTCTTCTTCTTCTTCTTGCATGTATGTCGCCATTTTGCCCGGAAATACGTAACGCTGATCTACTGCGCATGTGCGAAACGGGTAGGTAGCATAAACAGAAGCACTACGGGGCGTCCGGGTAGCGTAGCGGATTGTTCCGTTGCCTACCGACACGGGGATCGCCGGTTCGAATCCCCGCGTTGTGTCTACAGACACAATTGGTCGTGTCTGCGGGTGGGAAGTCGGGTGTAGGTATGAGAGGGGTAATCGGTTTAAATACCAAGGGGGGGGAATTACTACTATTTGCAGGCCTTAATGAGGGAGTAGCTAAAGAGCAGTCATTGCTGACAAAGAGCAGCTGCAGCAACCCAGCCCATTTTACCACCTGATAGGCAATTACCCTGCAGCACAAATGGAATTACCCCGGCAATTGCCAGCAACCATAACTACTTTTCGCTTTTGGTGTGGTGTCGCCAAACACAAGGGTAGGGTGCGAAACTCGATGTGACACAGAAGATTTAACTGTTAATGAGTCCAAGCAAGGATTATATGAATTTGGATGACTGGGGTGATCACTTCCCTTACATACATACATGCATAAAAATAGTATACTTCGAGTTTATTAAGTAAAGTGCAAGTATATGTACTATTAGCATACTTGAAAAAATTGTAGTGAATTCGGGGGGGGGCAGTCCAGGAACCGCCGCAGCCGGGACGCGAACCCGTGTCTCCCACACCGCAAGCGACAACGTGAATCAGTCGACTAAAGGACCAACGTGTCTACTTACCCATGCACGTTACAGTGTACTTAAATACACTTTTGTTTAGTATACCTCTGATAAGTACTTAAAAAGTAAACTGAGAGTATACTCACTGATTTTTTACTTTAAGATAAGTATACTAACAGGCTATTAGGATACTTATCTTAAACTAAAAATGCAATTTGTATTTTGGTAAAATTCTGATCACCGCTGTCTGACAGTTGCTTGCCTCTTCGTTTCCCCCTCCAGATTGTTTCTCACACTATATATAAAAAGAAAAACCAAAAAACGTGGTTCTCTATATTCGGTAAAGATGTAGTGGATAAAGGAAAATATATGTATACTGTGCAAAACAGATGTTTTCACATTTCCGTTTGAGCACTGTAAGAATAGTTTATATAAGATCCCTATAGGGAAATGAAGCGGCTGTAAACTGCAGAGGGGACGTCGGCAGAAATAGAGATTGGAAAAAAAGCTGTGCAACTGTACACAACACGTGTCAGAACCTGCTGCTGCGAGGTGAGGACTAATGAAATAAGCAGAACCTGCCTGCATCAACATGTTGCGTAGAGTGTGCGGGTGAAGAATTATTTTACGAATATATGCAAAACAACAGCATACATACTGGGTTCTCTTAACAACTCCGCAATGTAAGTAGCATTTCGTGAACAATGTACTGTAAATACTACAACAACAACAACAACAACAACGTTTGAGAGGAAACCCCCCCCCTCCCACAGAAAACTACGTGGAAACTTGGACACTTAGAAGCGGACGTCTTGCGCCATCTTGTGGCCAAAGATAGTAGTACATGTCTAAATGGAAACAAAGAAATACGTCATAGCCGGGCTGAATCCGTCAAAAAAAAATCATTTACATTTTAGATTTTCCTGACAGTCCCTCCTGAGTCCCAGCAGGCGGAGTGAAGACAACATAATGATGACGTGAACGTGGTTTCTGATGTGGATTCCCTGATCTGCATTTATGACCACGTCTCGGGAACAAAGCTGCCAAGACTCAGCTGATGATCTCATCAGCTGAGACAAATCCCAACAAATCCTGAAGCTGGTCCAAGAACAGACAGGACAGCTTGTTGACACAATCGCGGTACACATAGGTTATTTATGCATGGTACTGTGAGCACATTTTCTGGTTCACAACGATTTCTTTAAAGACTTTACTCATTTCTGTGGCCATGGTGAATGGTGAACGGTGGGCGATGCCGGTTTCTGATTGTTTATCAGATGTGATGAACCCAATATATAGTGAGCACCACTGACGTCACCGCCGCCACGTGTGTGCCATAACAACAGGTCAGTGGCTTAGTGTTCAGCCCTTACCATAACCAGCCATTAAGTGTAATGGCTGGTTATTTTAAGGGCTGATAATTCATCCCTGCCTGAATGCGTCCGCATCTACATCTTTACCTCCGGGGCTGATAAATACAGGCTGGAGCTTGCCTCCACGTCGTAGGAGTCAAGCTCCTGGATCTTGTTCGACTAGTTCTGTGAGGTGAAATAACAGGAGAGAGAAACACGCACACACAGAGGAGGAGGAGGAGGAGGAGGAGGAGGAGGAAAATAACCCAAGGCTGCCAGTGATTACATGATCCCTGTTGGTGAGTGCAGAGCAGACGTGGTTTCTGCGAGGAAGATGTCTCGGATCATCTTAGGACTGAGTTCGGTCCTCAAGTCGGCGTCTGGCGGCGTGTGCTCTGATGCGGCCTCTGACGCCCCCTGTCTGTCAGGACGGCGGAGCTGTGACTCACTTCGGCTGGGTGGAAGGGGAGGGGGGGGTCTCCCGGGGGGGCCTCCTGTATCTGTCGCTACCGTGCGGGCACAGTTGTTCTTACTCACCCCACGGGACTTTGCAGCCCTGGAGTCTGTCTCGGAGACCAGGTAGAACCCGGGTAACCCCTGAATTTGGACGCTGATTGGCCAACACTGTAATTCCTTCCTCCCATCACCTACCGTCTACCTCTTGCGACGAGCAATCACCCAGGCCTGCAAAGACGTCAAGTAACCGTCATGCTTTGCGGCTGCCTGCCAGCCTGCCGGGCCAGCTTGGAGGCTGTAAAGAGCCGTGGCCTGATACGCGAGGCTCGGAGTAAGATCGGAGTAAGGTACGGAGTAAGATCGAGCCGAGCATGCAAGAAAGAGCCCAGAACCAAGCACACGGTGTGTTTAGGAAGACAAACAAACAAACAAATAAACCAACAAGCGTTTCCTTTTTAGCGCAATGTTTAAGTGGCTGACTGCAAGGCCGTGTCCATATGAGGGAGAGGGGAGGGGGTGCTTGATATCTGACTCAGCCCAGCACAGCGGCACCGGCCACATGTGGAGCTTAATGGAACGCTGGTGTACTTCTAGCGTTGATTCATCAACTGATTGAATGGATCTCGGGTGCCGGTAAGCAACGGGACGGGGGCAGCGTCCTGGGTGGAGCAGCGTCCTGGGTGGAGCAGGTCTACTTGTAGCGCACACGAGGAAGGACCCAGAACGCCGACCACAAACTTGACGAAACGCTTCACCGCGCGGTGTATCACTCCGCCCAACTCCAGACGAGCCTAAGCACGCCAGACAAGCCGCAGTGGGATATAGTTCCTCGTTTATGTTAAAACAATGGAAGTATATTATGTATCGGATCCTGGACCATTAGTCACATCAAAGAAAGTTGAATCACTTCACCCGGATACAATGTTTCTTGACAGACACGTTTCATTGATCAGATCATATAAAACATCCCACCGAGGCCGGAACACTTCAAAACGGTTCTTCACCAAAACACACGCGACTTTAGGCCGACCCGGAGCGTCTCCAGACCTGCGTCTCCAGCGACTTTAGGCCGACCCGGAGCGTCTCCAGACCTGCGTCTCCAGCGACTTTAGGCCGACCCGGAGCGTCTCCAGACCTGCGTCTCCAGCGACTTTAGGCCAACCCGGAGCGTCCCCAGACCTGCGTCTCCAGAGACTTTAGGCCAACCCGGAGCGTCCCCAGACCTGCGTCTCCAGAGACTTTAGGCCGACCCGGAGCAGCTCCAGACCTGCGTCTCCAGCGACTTTAGGCCGACCCGGAGCGTCTCCAGCGACTCTACACCGACCCGGAGCGGCTCCAGACCTGCGTCTCCAGAGACTCTACACCAACCCGGAGCGTCTCCTGACCTGCGTCTCCAGCGACTTTAGGCCGATCCGGAGCGTCTCCAGACCTGCGTCTCCAGCGACTTTAGGCCGACCCGGAGGGTCTCCAGACCTGCGTCTCCAGCGGCTTTAGGCCGACCCGGAGGGTCTCCAGACCTGCGTCTCCAGCGACTTTAGGCTGACCCGGAGGGTCTCCAGACCTGCGTGTCCAGCGACTTTAGGCCGACCCGGAGGGTCTCCAGACCTGCGTCTCCAGCGACTTTAGGCCGACCCGGAGGGTCTCCAGACCTGCGTGTCCAGCGACTTTAGGCCGACCCGGAGCGTCTCCAGACCTGCGTCTCCAGAGACTTTAGGCCGACCCGGAGGGTCTCCAGACCTGCGTCTCCAGAGACTTTAGGCCGACCCGGAGCGTCTCCAGACCTGCGTCTCCAGAGACTTTAGGCCGACCCGGAGCGTCTCCAGACCTGCGTCTCCAGAGACTTTAGGCCGACCCGGAGCGTCTCCAGACCTGCGTCTCCAGAGACTCTACACCGACCCGGAGCGTCTCAAGACCTGTGTCTCCAGACCTGCGTCTCCAGAGACTTCAGGCTGACCCGGAGCGTCTCAAGACCTGCGTCTTCAGAGACTTTAGGCCGACCCGGAGGGTCTCCATGACCTGCGTCTCCAGAGACTCTACACCGACCCGGAGCGTCTTCAGGCCTGCGTCTCAAGCGACTTTAGGCCGACCCGGAGCATCTCCAGACCTGCGTCTCCAGAGACTCTACACCGACCCGGAGCGTCTTCAGACCTGCGTCTCCAGAGACTCTACACCGACCCGGAGCGTCTTCAGACCTGCGTCTCCAGAGACTCTACACCGACCCGGAGCGTCTCAAGACCTGCATCTCCAGAGACTCTACACCGACCCGGAGCGTCTCAAGACCTGCGTCTCCAGAGACTCTACACCGACCCGGAGAAGCTCCAGACCTGCGTCTCCATACCTGCGTCTCCAGCCGGCTCTACGCCGACCCGGAGGGTCTCCATGACCTGCGTCTCCAGAGACTTTAGGCCGACCTGGAGCGTCTTCAGACCTGCGTCCCCAGAGACTCTACACCGACCCGGAGCGTCTCCAGACCTGCGTCTCCAGCCGGCTCTACGCCGACCCGGAGGGTCTCCATGACCTGCGTCTCCAGAGACTTTAGGCCGACCCGGAGGGTCTCCAGACCTGCGTCTCCATCGACTTTAGGCCGACCCGGAGCGTCTCCAGGGTCAGACCTGTGTCTCCAGACCTGCGTCTCCAGAAACTTTAGGCCGACCCGGAGCGTCTCCAGACCTGCGTCTCCAGAGACTCTACACCGACCCGGAGCGTCTCAAGACCTGTGTCTCCAGACCTGCGTCTCCAGAGACTCTACACCGACCCGGAGCGTCTCCAGACCTGCGTCTCCAGAGACTTTAGGCCGACCCGGAGCGTCTCCAGACCTGCGTCTCCAGAGACTTTAGGCCGACCCGGAGCATCCCCAGACCTGCGTCTCCAGAGACTTTAGGCCGACCCGGAGCGTCTCCAGACCTGCGTCTCCAGAGACTCTACACCGACCCGGAGCGTCTCAAGACCTGTGTCTCCAGACCTGCGTCTCCAGAGACTCTACACCAACCCGGAGCGTCTCCAGACCTGCGTCTCCAGAGACTTTAGGCCGACCCGGAGCGTCTCCAGACCTGCGTCTCCAGAGACTTTAGGCCGACCCGGAGCATCCCCAGACCTGCGTCTCCAGAGACTTTAGGCCGACCCGGAGGGTCTCCAGACCTGCGTCTCCAGAAACTTTAGGCCGACCCGGAGCGTCTCCAGACCTGCGTCTCCAGACGAGCCTGCTGAGAGCAAAGCGGCTGCTTTCGAAGTCGCACTCAAGACGTTTTATCTTCAACGTCACTCACTGAAAACGTAAACGGACAAGTGACTTGTGACCAAGACGAGACTCCATTTATCATTGTTATTTATTAACACAAGAGAAGAACCCCTTTCACAGAACATATTCATAAACTGAATAACTGGTTCATAGCAGAGACTTGGAGTGACAAGCCTTAAAGCCATGGTAAAAATTAAAAAGAAAAACATCGCATGAATTACAAGTCATGGGGGGGTGGGGGGGGGTGTTGGGGGTCTTGAGTCAAACATCTATATTCACATTCACGCTCAGGTCGACGTTAAAGTGGATGTGAGCCGGCTTTGCTTTTGCAGGAAAAGGCAAAAAGACAAATGTAGAGCGGATTGAAGCGCAGGGGTTATGTCACGGCACATCTGTCCCACAACACATCTGTCCCACGGCACATTTGTCCCACAGCACATCTGTCCCACGGCACATCTGTCCCACAACACATCTGTCCCACGGCACATCTGTCCCACAACACATCTGTCCCACGGCACATTTGTCCCACGGCACACCTGTCCCACGGCACACCTGTCCCACGGCACATCTGTCCCACGGCACATCTGTCCCACGGCACACCCGTCCCACGGCACACCCGTCCCACGGCACAACTGTCCCACGGTACACCTGTCCCACGGCACATCTGTCCCACGGCATATCTGTCCCACGGCACATCTGTCCCACGGCACAACTGTCCCACAGCATATCTGTCCCACGGCACATCTGTCCCACGGCACAACTGTCCCACGGCACATCTGTCCCACGGCACAACTGTCCCACGGCACATCTGTCCCACGGCACATCTGTCCCACGGCACAACTGTCCCACGGCACATCTGTCCCACGGCACAACTGTCCCACAGCACATCTGTCCCACGGCACAACTGTCCCACGGCACAACTGTCCCACGGCACATCTGTCCCACGGCACAACTGTCCCACGGCACAACTGTCCCACGGCACATCTGTCCCACGGCACACCTGTCCCACGGCACACCCGTCCCACAGCGGCCTGGACAAGAGACAGCAGGTATTGGGCAACGACAGCACACCCTCTTCTGCATGACTGCGGCTGTGACGGATCGCCGGCTAACAGGTTAGACGGTGCCATCCGCACACCAACACAAAGGCCTCACGTTACACACACACACCTCCCCAGTCATGTTGCGGGGGCTCCGTAAACATCCCCTATATATATATATATTAAAAAAAAAATACCCCCAAAAAAAACCAAAACATGACAATTACAAGCCCAAATTAACTCAGTTCAGAAGGGCCACGGGCTCGGATTACAGGGAGCCCAGCCCTCCAGGCGACGGGTACCGCGTGTTTGCTTTAGTGAGCAATGAGAACTTTAAAGTGGTCTCTGGAATTAGCCAACAGGCTGGAGATAAAGGTAGCGCCCCCTCCCCTCCCCCCCCCTCCCCCTCACACACACACCATCATCTCGCATCCTGCGATCCCCCTCCAGGGCAGTTCCCATGGCTCGCGCCAACCCGAGCGAGCTCTGTGGGGTCTGTGGCGGAGACATAATAACAGAAAAAGTGCGCTGCAGATGCAGACACGTCGATTCTTCCCGGCATCGGGTTTCCCCAACGTGCAGATGTCCCGGGACCGCGCCTCAACTCTCCCAGCGGACCCGGGCGCGACGGTGAACCGCATCTGGCTCCGAGGCCCGAGAGCAGCTGGAACGGAATAACCGCTTCCAAACGAGTATTCCTGCGGGAACACGAGACGGCCAAGACGACCGTCGACCGGCACCGTTGACAGATGTCCGGGCCGGTGCTCTGCTTTGTGCCTCGCCTCGTCACGCTCACAGTTCAGGGGAAAAGTCTTTCCGAGACGGGATCTGATGAAAGAGTCCCTTCGTCCTGAAAGACAGAAAACGGGGCGGTGAGCCACGCGACACCCTCACAAAGTCAAGGGGGGGGTGGGGGTTTGGGGGGGGGCAGTTCATTCTGCAGAAAGGGCTCGTGATCGTAGGAGCAACCTTCCCCATGGGAGTGTGCAGGATGAAAAGATGATTTGCACGGTTCAACATTAAATATGAACAAACAGGATGGGAACGATGACTTTGCACGGTTAAAGGTTAAATATTAACAAACGGGATGGGAAAGATGATATGTACACATAAAACATTTAATATCGACAAGATGACGCGTACGCATAAAACGTTTGACATGAACCAACCGGAAACCAAATCATAGGTTGAGAATTATGTTCTGTTCCTTCTGGGTTTCTTCGTGCTCTTCCCACAAGGACCGGCAAACCTGCGACTGCCGAGCTGACGTTTTTTCAGACATTACGGCAAAAAGAAAAGAAAAAGATGTACTTGTGTATAGCTGGGGCAACTTTTGCAAGCGCCCGCCCCTGCAAAAAAAGTTCTAATGGTTTGGGCAGAAATACAGCCAGACATTCGTTCACCAGCTAAGAGAAGTGCTCAGACCTATTTCTGCATTCGGCTACCTGCACCGGCAGACGCACGGGGAGCAAAACCTGAAAACAAATGTCTGCCTGGTGACGAAGCGTCCTCGGGCATGTTTTTTCTATTCACATCCAGTGAATAAATCCCCTGTTTGCTGTGCGATGGGAGATTGTACCGGTTCGTTTCAAACCCGTAAAAGAAGGAACCGAGCCAGCGATACCGACGCAGCAACACAAGTGCGGCTATTACCCACATATCCAACCTTTAAACATAGTTTGCAAAAATGGTGTGTCGGCCAGTGTGTTCGTTGTGCAATGACATTGAACACCGGGGCCTCCGGGTAGCGAGGCGGTCTAGTCCGTTGCCTACCAACACGGGGATCGCTGGTTTGAATCCCTGTGTTACCTCCGGCTCGGTCGGGCGTCCCTACAGACACGACTGGCCGTGCCTGCGGGTGGGAAGTTGGACGTGGGTATGTGTCCTGCTCGCTGTACTAGCGCCTTCTTTGGGGGGGGGGGGGACTGGGGGGGAATAGCGTGATCTTCCCATGTGCTACGTCCCCCTGGTGAAACTCCTCACTGTCAGGTGAAAAGAAACGGCTGGCGACTCCTCATGTATCGGAGGAGGCATGTGGTAGTCTGCAGCCCTCCCCGGATCGGCAGAGGGGGTGGAGCAACAACTGGGACGGCTCGGAAGAGTGGGGTAATAGGCCAAGCACAACTGAGGAGAAAAAAAAAAGGGGGGGGGGCCCCCAAAAAATTTTTAAACACAAAGTAAAACAGCTGAATAATTTCATTTTATCTATTTCTCTTTTTGCTGCAAAATCAAAACGGGGAATCTGAACCAGACTAGAATCCGAACCAGACTAGCTGCAAAAAGTCAACTTTTGAAGATCCTTTTCTTCGCTGTCCATGTGAGAAATAGCATGTACGTAGTGACAATGCGGCACCAATGTTTAGACGATAAAGCGCACTAAAGGTTCAAGGTTGTGGCGGGTTTTGTGGTTCTGATAATCAACAACACCCACATTCAACACGTCCTTATGACCGAGTCTTGTCTGAATCGTATTGTTGTGAATGTAACTTCTGGGCGTTCTAGCTAAAGTAGCCTACGTTGTGGGAAAAGCTCTCGGGTCTTAGACCCCCCCCCCTCCCCACACACACACACACTAATTACATCCTGGTCACCAAACATGTGCTTGTCAGGTAGAGGAACAACATAAAAACACAAGGGGTCTAAACTGAAACAAAATAACGAGATACTGGCTGCTGGATATTGGCCATTCACACTTTCTATTTACAATGTAAAAATTTACATACATCACTTAGGAAATACTAGTGTTGAGAGGACTGCTACATGCCTCTAACACCACTGCACCGTAAAAACTGGCAGTAAACGTCTGCTGGCTGCTGTAGTAGCACAATATTAATATTTACAAACATCTAAAACACAGCCAGCCATTAGTCTGGAATAGTGCCCCAGAGTCACTAAGAAACCGGGGCAGTTTTCTTCCAGAAGGTTTGAGACAGTTCTGTACAATGTGACCAATGTCTTTTTAGTCTTTTAACAGGGTGCTGAAGAGCACTGTGAGTGGGCAGAATCCGGAGAGTCTTTGTGGTCGCATTCCGTCAGTTTGAGGATGACAACTTTCCTCTGGAGCCGTTTGGTCACCTGTGGCTTGGCGCTGTCTTCGTCTACTGGTTGCGCTGTTCTCTTGTTACTGGAGTCCTGCCAGTCCTGCGGTAGTTTTACCCCCTCTGGCAGCAGCAAAGTAATGATGTCTGTGTAACTTCCCTGAACTGCCAAGTGAAAAGGATTGAGGCCCTGCTCATCTGATAAACTGCCGCCATCCGGGCAGTGAAGGAGGAGCTCTTTCATGATATCACAGTGTCCGCTCTCTGCCGCCAGGTGGCAGGGCGTACGGCGGGCCTGGGTGGTGCTGTAGGGGTCTGCCCCCTCCTCTATCAGCATCTTGACAGTGGGGAGGTGGCCTCGCTGGGCAGCAAGGTGGAGGGCGGTGAGACCTTGGGCATTCTGGGCCTGGATATCCGCCCGGTGTTTGACCAACAAACGAGAGGTGCTGGTGTGACCCGTTTCAGCCGCCACGTGCAGGGGAGTGTTTAATCCCATTGACGTCATATGAACATCTGCTCCTAATTCAATCAGGATTCGTGCAACCCTATACTGCCCCCTCTGGGATGCCAGGTGCAATGGCGTGCGCCCATCTGTCGTCTGCCCGTCCACATCTGCACCAGCCTGCTTGATGAGCAGTTTGACAATGCCCAGATGCCCCTGCCAGGCAGCCAGGTGGAGTGCGGTCCAATTGTCCTTGCCTTTGACCCGAACATCAGCTCCACGGCTCAACAGCACCCGGACTACATTTTCCTGGCCATGCTGGCAGGCGACATGGGCTGGTGTGCGGCCCTGGCCTTCTGTCTCATTGATGGCAGCCCCTCGGTCCAGCAGCAGGCGGGTGATAGCTTCATCTCCATTCTGGGCAGCCCAGTGTAAGGCTGTGTACTGGTCCTCGTCCTTGGCATTGACATTGGTGCTTCGCCTACCCAGCAGAAGCTCTGCTAGGGCCTTCAGGTGCTTCTCCGTGGCCAGGTGCAATGGTGTGGAGCTGCGGTCATTGGCCAGGTTGGGATTGGCGTTGTTGAGGAGGAGGAACTTGACGGCTTCCTCATTGCCCAGGCTGACAGCATGGTGGAGCAGGCTGCCTCCTCCATCCAGCAGAAGGTCCACATCCTGAGGCTGGAGAATCTTCATCAGCTTGGCAATGTCCTTGTTCCTAATGGCCTCACACAGTTTGCGCTTCTGGACCTCTGCTGAATCTGGTCAGTAAAGAGGAGAGATGCGGGATTAACGTAGAATCACAAGAAATCACCCACAAGAAAAGAAAATGATTGGTACACACATCAGTATTTAGAAGGTATACCCTCAACTTTATTTTACATGAAATGGAAGATGTTTAGGATATTCAACACACACTGCAGCTTTGACTTACAGTGTATTTGCTGGTAGTGTTTATTTTTTAATTTCTAGATGCGAAGAACCTCTTGTACCCAGCTTCTAACTCAACCACTCACAAACGGACATTTAGTCTCATGTTGGGCTATACCATCTGTGTAGACTTGGAGGGGAGTTGGAAAGGATGCTCCTCCAGAGGCTTTTGTGAGCAGAGTTAAGGCTTATTTTTACATTGTAATCCTTATTGGTAAAACATTTGGCAAAATCATTTTTCTGCACCCTCACCACTATTCTCTCTTAGCTTCTCCCTTGTATTTCATCAGTTGGTACTGCCCATGCGGTTTCATTCAAGGTAGGGTTTCGCAGAAACGGCATGGACAGCAATCTAAGTAAGACATTCTCTACCACCTTCCACATGCTCAAACAAACCGACCTTCAGATAAAAGTTTGTAAGTGTTTCTGATGTGTCAGCTTCTTTTTCTGGGTTATGGGTTAACTAAAAACGTGAGTCAGATGAACTGACTAGCTCTGCTGAACTGCTGCAAAAGCACATTTTTTACAATGTCAGTGTTAAGCATCTACTCAGGTGTGACGTAAAGAGTCTGTAACGTCAGCTACCCAACTGAAAACATGCAGTTAATATTAGACCTACTTCCAACTGCAAACTTAAGACAATGATCCCGCATCCTTCTCTTCATGACAAAGTTGCACAACAGTTGTGTTTTGCATCTATGACTACATTGATATGAAAGATGTAGGTCAGGTTACAGTACTGACCACATGTGTTTTCTTTCTCAAAGGAAAGGGTGATGGAGTCCTGGGAGGAGAAGGCTGAATCAACGGAGGAGATCCCAGACAGCCTCTTGCTGGTGTTTTCTTTGCTGGGGCAGGAGTCCTCCTTCACACGGTCAAAACTCCTCGAGATCCCAGAATCCACTTGGCTCAGCAGCTCTGACAGGCTGTAGTCTTTTTCTGGCAACATGGCCGACTTCGGCCGCACCGGTTTGTTGTCTTTAGCCTGGCGAAGACACAGTCAGATAAGGAAACATGGAAAGCGGCTCTTTGTTATACATTAAACCACATGTGTGGTGGAGGTGTCCAACAGACGCTTGTGTCCCGGGCGACTTGCAACGTCACTCAAGTCAGATCTGCTCTTATTTCTGCTTAAAAAAGAAAAATTGCTGAAAATTTCTAGATTTCTTTCCCCACCAGACATGCAACTTGCAATAACACCTGCCACTTCTCGTAAATAAGATGTCTGGACATTCCCAGTCGAGCAAAACAAACAACCAGGAAGTGACAAAGCAAAGTACACAGGTTAAACAATCACACCGGTCTGAATTCCTCTCCACTGACGTACCTGTTTGCCAGGATCAAACATTTACACAGCATATGCCTCATTAAACCAAGACAGCGTCGAGGACATTTTGCAGATATGCAGCATGGCCTCACAAAATATGTTTAGGTGTGTAGCCTTATAATGACACACGTAGAAGAATACACACTCCGTTTAATGAGTAAGCAAGCACTCAGTTTTAGACCGTCTTTGTCCACTCACATTTATAAGGATCATAAAAAAGAAGGTGTAGCTATAGAGGACACTGATGCTGGTGTCCACATATAAAGGACATAAAGGGGTTCAGCTGTAGAGGACACTGATGCTGGTGTCCACATATAAAGGACATAAAGGGGTTCAGCTGTAGTGGACACTGATGCTGGTGTCCACGTATAAAGGACATAAAGGGGAGCAGATGTAGAGGACACTGATGCTGGTGTCCACATATAAAGGACATAAAGGGGTTCAGCTGTAGAGGACACTGATGCTGGTGTCCACGTATAAAGGACATAAAGGGGTGCAGATGTAGAGGACACTGATGCTGGTGTCCACGTATAAAGGACATAAAGGGGTGTAGCTGTAGAGGACACTGATGCTGGTGTCCACATATAAAGGACATAAAGGGGTGCAGATGTAGAGGACACTGATGCTGGTGTCCACGTATAAAGGACATAAAGGGGTGTAGCTGTAGAGGACACTGATGCTGGTGTCCACGTATAAAGGACATAAAGGGGTGTAGCTGTAGAGGACACTGATGCTGGTGTCCACATATAAAGGACATAAAGGGGTGCAGATGTAGAGGACAGTGAGGGTGGTGTGGTGGTGTTAGACTGAAGGTGGCAGCGCTGTAGCCAACGCCGGGCGTGTTTGCCTTTCCGCTCGCCTCATATTTTATTGGTCCAACGTGCTGGACGCCACGTGCGTTGCCGACGTCACAAGCGTCTCGACATCTTTGACGCCCCCGTGTGACGTCAGGCCATTCAGAGAGGGCTGACTGTAAATTGAGTGTAAAAAGAAAGTAAGGCTTTTCTCCTTCTATGTGGCCGTGTGATGGACCTTGTTTTTTTTACTGAACAAGGGGAGAGACCCACACCAACATGTACCAACATGTATTCAGCTCAACAAAATGTAAAAATAAATAAATAAAATAAAGTGTTATACCTTGTTAAAAAGGTATAAAGATGAGACATGAAACAGGCAAACTGCCAAACTGCCACGTCAAAATGGAGACAAAATGTTACACATTCAAGTGAGAAAATCCCCAAAGAAAGCAAAATAATCCACCAGCACAGTAACATTTTCAACAAGCGGGGCGTCTGGGTGGTGTGGTGGTCTATTCCGTTGCCTACCAACACAGGGCTCGCCAGATCGAACCCCGTGTTACCTCCAGCTTGGTCGGGCGTCCCGACAAACACAATTGGCCGTGTCTGCGGGTGGGTAGCAGGATGTGGGTATGTGTCCTGGTCACTGCACTAGTGCCTCCTCTGGTCAGGTGGGGTGCCTGTTCAGGGGGGAATAGCGTGATCCTCCCACATGCTACGTCCCCCTGGTGAAACTCCTCACTGTCAGGTAAAAAGAAGCAGCTGGCGACTCCACATGTATGGAGAGGCATGTGGTAGTCTGCAGCCCTCCCCGGATCAGCAGAGGGGGTGGAGCAGTGACCGGGGCGGCTCGGAAGAGTGGGGTAAATTGGCCGGATACAATTGGGGAGAAAAAGTGGACGCCCCCCCCCAAAAAAAAAAAAATCATGATACATTTTCTTACATAGTCAGTCTTTTTTTTTCTGCTTTATTTTAAAAGTGACAGTAGAGACAGACAGGAGAGGCAGGGGCAAGAGAGAGGGGATGACATGCAGCAAAGGGCCCAGGCCGGGTCCAACCCAGGCCGCTGTGGTAAGGACTCAGCCTGATGTGCTATGCGCTCTACCAGGTGAGCCACCAGGGCGCCCCCACACAGTCAGTTCTTAATGAGTAAATTCTTCTTGAAACAAGACACTGCTTTGTGACTTGAAGGCCATCAGACTTTCTAGATATACTGTTTTTGCGGCCCAGAAGAAACATAAATGTGGACGTTTCTGGCGTCATCCCCTTCCTTTAATCAAAAGGTCCCGGGGCCTGCTACATGACCGTGTTGAGAAAGTCTCACGGCATGAGGCTCAGCAGACTCATTCTGTGCTTTCCAAACTGCATGAATGTGAAAACCTCCACTTTGTTTTGTTTCCAGAGGTGCTTACATACAGCAACACAACAGTTTGATTCAACAACAGACACTATGGTATGGTGTCGTCATGTTATACCTGGTCAGTTGTGAGTCCATTACAGTGGGCGGGCTCTTGCTCCGGGGTGGGAGTCTTGGGCTCCTCCTGAGGTTTAGAGCAAAGCTCCTCGGCTTCAGATGTGATCTCTGCAGAGGAAGAAATGACATCTGAGTAACAACCAGCCAGTGATCAGGCACACAAAAAGCAGGAAATCAACTACATACAAACATATTGTGACACACAATTCAGGTGTCTAAATTAAAGATAATGAGAATCTGTCACCTGAAATCTCTCATAAATTGAGCACTGAAATATTTGAGGAGTATTATTCAAAACTTTTTTTTTTATATGATACTTTACGTTACCAATCTGTTCAATGTGATGAATACATATATTGTGATATTGATTTGTTTAATTCCTTGCCATTATCATAATAATGTTTTCCATATCACCCAGCACTAGAAACAAAAACAGAAATAGATGTTTAGATGTGAAACAGATTCAGTTCAATTGATCCAATTCAATTTAAGCTTATTGTCATGATACTAATACACAGTTACAGATTGTTACAGTATCGAGAAAAACTTGATACACACAGCATACAACTGCAAAACGAATAAACAATGCAACAAAGACACATGCAGCCATGAAAATCTATTTCAAACCTTACATTTTCTTGACGGACAAAATATTTTGCTGATGGAGGCCATGAGACTCAAAACGTCTGTCCGCCACAAAAAAACAAACCAACAGACAGGGTGTTCGGGTAGCGTAGCGGTCTATTCCGTTGCCTAGCAACACAGGGATCGCCAATTCGAATCCCCATGTTACCTCCGGTTTGGTCGGGCATCCCCACAGACACAATTGGCTGTGTCTCTGGGGGGGAAGCCGGATGTGGGTATATGTCCTGATCGCTGCACTAGCGCCTCCTCTGGTCGGTCGGGGCGCCTGCTCGGGGGGGAGGGGGAACTGGGGGGATAGCGTGATCCTCCCATGCGCTACGTCCCCCTGGTGAAACTCCTCACTGTCAGGTGAAAAGAAGTGGCTGGCGACTCCACATGTATGGGAGGAGACATGTGGTAGTCTGCAGCCTTCCCCAGATTGGCAGAGGGGGTGGAGCAGTGACCGGGACGACTCGGAAAAGTAGGGTAATTGGCTGGGTAAAATTGGGGGGGGGGAAATGGGGAAAAACAAAAACAAAAACAAAACAAACAAGAAAAGAATGGCGGCATGGTGGCGCAGTGGTTAGCGCAGGTCGCCTCATAGCAAGAATATTCTGGGTTCAAGCCCCAGGGTAGTCCAACCTTGGTGGGTTGCCCCGGGTCGTCCCGTGTGGAGTTTGCATGTTCTCTCCGTGTCTACATGGGTTTCCTCTGGTGGCTCCGGTTTCCTCCCACAGTCCAAAGCCATGTAGGTCAGGTGAATCGGCTGTACTAAATTGTCCCTAGGTGTGAATGTGTGTGTGTGTGTGTGTGTGTGTATATACATATATATGTATATATTGGCCCTGTGATGGCTTGGCGGCCTGTCCAGGGTGTCTCCCCGCCTGCCGCCCAATGACTGCTGGGATAGGCTCCAGCATCCCCGTGACCCTGAGAGCAGGATAAGCGGTTCGGATAATGGATGGATGGACAAATAAGAAAGACTTCACTTACCCTGGAAGGAGGGTCTGGCCTCAGGGACGGTGGCCCAGCAGCGCTGCATGAGGCCCAGAAACCCAGTGCAGGTGGAGGGTCGATAGCGCGGTACAGCCCCCAGGTCAGGACGGATCCCTTTAACCACCTTCACCATTATCTGGAGGATGTTATTCTCTCCTAGAAAACACGAGAGGACACAAAAAGGTGTTGCTCTTCATCCTTTACATATCATTATTTTGCAACAGAGCATAATTAATCAGCTGACTGACAGCGTGCACGGTGCATGTTTGAATCCAAATACAAGTGACCTGAAATTCTCTCTCGCCTAACATGCCAGAACATATCGCAGGATAAACTAAGGTCATGATAGGCTCTGTTATTGACAGTCCGTTAGGCAGGGTTCTTTATCTCCGTCTTCCTGTGTGCTCAGATAAAGGTGTATGTGTTGTTGTTGTTTCCCACGGGCGCACAAGTGGAAAACCTCCCAGACTTCCTTGGTCTGGCCTCTTTGTATCAGGCCGAGGGATCGGCCAAGTCAGTGATTCAAAGCACACAGGCCGAGGACTTAATCACGAGTACGTTAGACGCTATTGAAGACATAACACCCTTCAAAAAAGGAGAGGGAGGGAGGGGGGAGAACTGGAAATGCACCGTCATCACTTTTTAATTAAACCTGGAACGGTCTGTGAATGTTCTCATTCATCCAGGTCAGGGTTATCCAAAGGAATTGAATCAAGTGCAACTGGACTTGCTATATATACCAAGTCCAGCTGCACTCGATTCAATTCCTTTGGATAACCCTGGAATGCATTGGGAGTTCCAGTACCAATCTGGGTATCCTAATCCCACCAAGGGGGGGACTCTAAAAATGTTGTGAGTGCATCTAAAATATACAAGCTGTTGTATGATTTTAAAGACTTTCTATTTTCGGATTCCCCCCTCCTCCCTTTTTCTCCCCAATTGTCAATTGTACCCGTCCAATCACCCCACTCTTCCGAGCCGTCCCGGTCTCTGCTCCACCCCCTCTGCTGATCCGGGGAGGGCTGCAGACTGCCACATGCCTCCTCCCATACATGTGGAGTCGCCAGCCGCTTCTTTTCACCTGACAGTGGGGAGTTTTGCCAGGGGGACGTAGCGCGCGGGAGGATCACGCTATTCCCCCCGGTTCCACCTCCCCCCAAACAGACACCCCGACCGACCAGAGGAGACGCTAGTGCAGCGACCAGGACACATGCCCAGACCCGGCTTCCCCCACCCCCGCAGACACGGCCAATTGTGTCTGTAGGGACGCCTGACCAAGCCGGAGGTAAAATGGGGATTGAAACTGGCGGTCCCCGTGTTGGCGGGCAACGGAATAGACCGCTACGCTACCTGGACACCCCTGATTTAAAAGATGTTGCGTTATTTTCTTTCCTTTTCGTTGACATTATCATCCCCATCGGTAAGAAAACCAGCAAAATATATTTTCTTTGCACCCCCGCCAGTATTCCCTCTTAGTCTCTCCCTCGTACTCTTTCACTTGGTACTGTCTGTGTGGTTTAAGTAAGGTAGGATTTCACAGAAACACCATCGACAGAGATGCAATGAAGACCCTCTCCATCACCTTTAACCCGCTCACACAGATCAATCTTTAGATAAAAGCTTCTTTTTTTTTTTTTAAGTGTTTCTGATTTGTCAGCTAGCTTTTCTGAGTTGTCGGTTAGCTAAAATATCCTTCAAATGAGCCAACTTTAGCTCCGTTGAACCGCCGAAAAGCATCTACTTTTCACGTCAGTATCAAGCATCCCGTCAGGATGTGATGTAAATGATATGCAACGTCAGCTACTCAACTGAAAATGTACCATTAATACCAAGCCTAGCTCCAATTACAAACACGACGGTCTTGTATCGTTCTGTTCACAACAACGTCACACAACAGTTGTGCTTCGCATATATGACATTGTGCGTCCTTGTTTCTAGAGGAGCCAAATACCCTCCACTTGCTTGTCTTGCCCTGCCTACCTGCCTGCCCTGGAATTTATGAGTCAAACACAAGAGTCGCCAATATCTGCAGTCTGACTTATCAGTGGAAACTCTTTTTAAGGGGAACACAGCTTGTAAATGACGCTCACATGTCATCTGTTGGACCGCCTGCATCTTAGCAGACAAAAGCCATGAAGACAGACAAACATATATGTGTAAGGACATAACTGGACGTCTTACCTTGGTAGGGTTTCTTCTGGGTGAGAATCCCCCAAATAACAATGGAAAAGCTGGAAAATTAAAAGTTGGGAAATAGAGGATATTAGAAAACTGACACCAAGTACAACCACGCAGTTAATTTTCATAAAACACACAATAAGTCACTCAGTGTTCACTTTCAAGACAACAATTCATCGCATAAAGGACCATCAGAGTAAATGAAACAAGATGGAAGACAGTTAGCAGCACCTATTCACAAACAAATACACCCACGTGCACACCAATATGCTGCTGCATGCAAACCGGGTTCAAATTAGCAGCTGACCTGTAGACATCGTGCTTGGTGTCGGACACCCTGTCCTTCTCGATGATGCTCTCCGGGGGCAGGTATGCAATGGTGCCGCAAAAACCGTCTCTGCTGATGTCATCAGCCCGCGACAGGCCGTTCCACCGTGCCAGACCAAAATCTGATATCTGGAGACGGAAATATGAGATGAGATAAGATAAGACTCACTAACACGCCGCCTTTCCCATCGTTCATGTGTGTTTGATGAGTAATTTTGACCCGCTCCATGACCAGCTTAGCAGCTAAGCCCTTATTATGCGCAGTCAGTGAAAAGATGAGGGCAACCCGGCCATGTCCTAGCCTGCATCTGCGTTCCTCTCGTGAGAGGAGAGGCCCTCCATACTTGTGCTTGAAGGGTGCGCACCCACGCTCGCATGTAAGCACATCGGCACCGACACAAAGTGAGAGAGCTTGATGGGATCTGTCCAAGGCCTGTCGGGGCAGGCTCAGGTGAGCTGTTTACATTCAGGTATTAAACTGGAAAAATGACGGTTCCCACCCATTGCACTCTTTACAGTGTGGCAATTACAGAAGTTGGGCAAAGGCAGAGATTCACGTAAAACTGGAGCTCAACCAGTGTAATGTGAAGAAGGCTGTATCCTGACTAATGGAAATCCATGTAAAAAAAAAACCCAAAACAACAACACCACATTCTTCCATCTCCACAGTCATGATTAAACTCCATATGAATGCTGTCTGAGACAAGTTAAGTGTCTTTTTGTTTGCTATTGAAAATAAGTGTTGAACAAGCCATTTTCCCCTTCTCAGACACGTCTGCATTCATTTCTTATCCCCTTCTTTATTACATGTTTCTTGGCAATTCATAATTTGGAGGGCGTCGTTAAGATAAACCAATAAAAATGTGTGTTAAAAAGTTGAAAAACAAAAAGTTTAACCTCTAACCTACAAATAATCAGAAACCACTATTTGTAAGGAAATGTATTTCACAATTCAACTGGGGTTGAGGTGAGGAGTCACACTTCAGATTGAAGCACCATGGCACCGATGTAGCACACATGCCCACAAGCATAAAAACGGTTATAAAAATAGTCAATCTACTGATTTGGTCTTGATCCTTAAATCTAAAATCTTTTGCCAAATGTGGCTGGCCCCCATTGTGGCTTCCATTTTGTGCATGTTAACAATTGCCTCACGATATGACTCACCACAGTGCTGTGTGACTTAATCCAGACGCAGACATACACAAAGGTGCATAAGCACACACTTGTGCTATCTGAGTCAATGATCGAAGCCGTTTCTCAATCTACAGATCTCCCTTTGTTGTCTGTTTTACTTGCTAATAAAAGAAAATGTAGGTGTAGAAGCCATTTCCCCATACTCCTTGGCTACAAGGCTCTCTCTTAGAATCAGTTTTCGTGTTTTAATATTTTTTATGCACAGTGCTGTCTGGTTGAAAGGTGCAAAAATATGTTGTCTTGGACACTCCAAAAAGCCCATAAACTCGTCTGGCACAAAGAAGCAATTTGGAGACTCCGAATGAGCATTTCGGAGATTCACCTATGCATATCCATAGTAAAAAAAAATAATGTAAAAAGGTCATATTTTGGCACCATACTTCCAAATTTGAAGAGGCAATTGGTAAGATTTAGGGTGATAGTTCCATTGAGTCAAAAACTCAAGAGACAAGGCCAAAGGTGAAGAAATTCACTTTTAAAATGCAATTTACACTGTGTTTTGAGTTTCTCCAATTTCACATCAGTAATACTTGGGTTAACTCTTGACAGTTCAGGGACAATCTAGAAAAGGGCCCCTTTCTGGAGAGACCATGATTACGCACATATTCAAAAGCTGTCATGAGTTATAGCCATTTTAGTTTGGGCATGTAATTTTTGGCATTGGGCTCAGAAGTCAAGGGGAGTCTTGGGGGTTTAAGTCAACATAAAGTGGAGAAGACATGTTGAGCCTATTAAGGAAAGGATTATACGATGTTACAATTTCATTTAGTAGACGCTTTTATCCAAAGTGACGTACATCTGAGAGTGAATACAACACAAGCAAGGATGTAATCAGGAGGCAACAACACAAGTAAGTGCCAAAAAACTAGGTTCAAGTCCCACAGAACATAGGTGTCAACAGGCACACAAAGGCAATGCATAGCATGCATAGAAGCATTTAAAAAAAATATATATATATAGTATATATTAATACCATCAAGTGTGGAGGTGTTCGAGAAAGACCTGGGTCTTTAGCGTCTTCTTAAAGATGGAGACGGACTCAGTGGATCGAATGGAGCTTGGTAACTCGTTCAACCACCAGGGTACTACAGAAGAGAAGAGTCTGGCTTGTGACTTAGCACCCCGTTGTGGCAGAAGTGCAAGGTGCCTGTCATTGACAGAGCATAGTGAGCGGGACTGAGTGTAGTCCTCAATGAGGGAGTTCAGGTAGGCAGGAGTCATTTCAGTTGCTGTTTTGTAAGCGATCATTAAGGTTTTGAATTTGATGCGGGCAGCAACTGGGAGCCAGTGGAGGGATATGAACAGTGGTGTTACATGTGCTATTTTGGGTTGGTTGAAGCCCAGACGCGCCGCCACATTCTGGATCATTTGCAGAGGTTTTAAAGTGCATGCAGAGAGACCTGCCAGTAAGAAGTTGCATGCTCTGACAGGTAGGGTCTAATTTCCCTGATGTTGTACAGGGCAAATAGGCATGACCGAGTAATCGAGGCCACGTGAACCTTAAAGGTTAGTCGGCCATCAATCATGACACCCAGGTTTCGGGCAGACTTTGTGAGCATGAGTTGGGTTGATCTGAGCTGGATATTGATGTGTTCTAAGGATGACCTGGCTGAGAGGACAAGGAACTCAGTCTTAGATAGGTTAAGCTGAAGGTGGTGTTCTTTCATCCATGCAGAGATATCAGCAAGGCATGACGATATCTGAGCCAAGACTGAGAGGTCATCAGGTGGAAATGATAGGAAGAGCTGGGTATCATCAGCATAGCAATGGTATGAGAAACCATGGGAGCGGATGATTGCACCAAATGAGGTGGTGTATACTGAGAAGTGAAGGGGACCGAGCACTGACCCTTGAGGTACCCCTGTGGACAATAAGGATTAGACTCTGAGTATTGACAAATAATGAATATACTGCAAAAAAAGACGAACCTACCAAGTTATTTGACATCGTTTTAAGTCTCATTAGGCTTTTTTCAAGATCGTGCTAGTAAAATTTTATTTTTTCCACTCACAAATAGTATTGCTTGGTTCAAGATGGAGTATTTGTTTCATGATTGTAAGACTTGGTAAGATAAATTTTCACTAAACAGGGAAAGAACTCTTAAAAGAACTTAATTTGAGAACATCTTTCTTTTTTAAAGTAAACGTCTTGGGAAAAGGTCTTTAAATCATGAAAGAAGTTCACAGAAAGTTGAATCAGTTTATCTGGACAGGTTTATTGGAAGAAAGGTTTCGTGAAGAGATATGACCATCCCTGAACTTCGGGGGGGGGGGGGGGGGGGAGTATATCTGTCACAATTTTACAATGCTGTGATTGATTCCCCAATCCTCTGTGAATAGTACACATGGCCATTGAAACTCTAGTTAATGCTCACGGCAATTTGCATATGAAACCGATCATTGTTTTCGGTTGTTATGCCACTGTATTGTTTATAAGGGTAGGGATACCTGCAGTTCAGTTGAAACGGAAGAAGTCAGAGTGATGAAACGTTTCTCCCACTAAAAGTTGTGTCCAGATGAACTGATTCAACTTTCTGTGATTTCCTTACCTGGATTATTGAGCAAAAGTTCACTTTCTTGAAATGAGCAATATTATCTGATAGTGGGATAAGAACATTTTACCAGCAATGTCTTGAAATAAGCATTATGAGACTTAAGACAAATAAAATACCTTAATGACCTGGTCTTTTTTGCAACGTAGATACTTTACCTTCACGTGGTAGTGTGCATCCAGTAGGATGTTGGCTGGCTTCAGGTCCAGGTGGAGCAGGGGTGGGTTCATACAGTGCAGGAAGTTCATGCCCACCGCCGTCTCATGGATGATACGGAACCGAAGCTCCCAGGGCAGCGGCTCTGTGGCCAGCAGGGTCTCCAGAGAGCCCGTCTCCATGTACTCCATCACCAGGCCCTGCGGGTCCCCACAGATCCCATAAACAGGAAGGATGTAACGAAACTTGGCTGCCTCCATCTTCTTTGCCTCCTCCAGCAGCTCTGCACATTCCCTGTGATGGAAACACATGTTAGTCATCCTGGCTGGAGTTCGTTCTCTTGGACTGTAATTTGTTTTGTTGCTTAGTTTGGATATATGCGTTCTTAGTTTGGATATATGTGTTCTTAGTTTGGATATATGTGTTCTTAGTTTGGATATGTGTATTCTTAGTTTGGATATACGTGTTCTATTTCAGATATATGTGTTCTTAGTTTGGACATGTGTGTTCTAGTTTGGATATGTGTGTTCGTAGTTTGGATATGTGTGTTCTACTTTGGATATATGTGTTCTTAGTTTGGATATATGTGTTCTTAGTTTGGATATATGTGTTCTTAGTTTGGATATATGTGTTCTAGTTTGGATATGTGTGTTCTAGTTTGGATATGTGTGTTCGTAGTTTGGATATGTGTGTTCGTAGTTTCGATATGTGTGTTCGTAGTTTGGATATATGTGTTCTAGTTTGGATATATGTGTTCTTAGTTTGGATACATACATGTGTTCTTATTTTGGATGTGTTCTAGTAGATTTTGAATGTGTTTTTGTCATTGTGTCGCACTGCTGTGAGCTGGCGGAAACAATATTTTGTTTCATTTCATGTATTAAAGTACATGAAGTGAAATGTGTCCCTGATTCGTGATTATATGCTGCTGCTGGGATGTCGTGAAAATAAATTCTCCTGCAGCACAGGAGAATTTATGTAGTATAGGTAATAATGAAATAATTTCTGAATTTTTCTCCTTTTGAAATTTACCACACCAGACCGCTCCACACCATTTGGTTTGCATATTCTAAAGACGCTCTACTTTTACGTAAAATATTAACGTGTGATTTGTGGCCATATCTATATTCACAGAGCTACAACACTTGATCTCAATTCAAATTCCATCACCTTACACAACATACTTAATATCTACCCAGCTATGCAAAATGTTCACCAGTGTTAACCTTGCAGGTTGTAAATCTCTGACCTTTGTAGTTTGTAGACCTGAACATTTTGCAAACCAATATATGCGAGCGTGCAGGCCAGGGGCAATTTTTATCGAATGTCTCCTTAAAAAACGCCCTCATTGACATTCCAGCTGAGTTTTGGAATGCACCAGGGGAGTGAAGTTATCTTGAACAGACCTCTTGTTCAAAGGCCTGTTGCTTAGCCTTTGCATAATTTCCCCTTTTATCAGTCTCCAGGTTCTGCATGCTCATGAGAACGTTACCTTTAAAACAGGCTCAGATCAGCCATGACTGGCTCATTAACCCTGCAGAATTGAGACAGCTTGACTGCAGGTTCACAGATAGGACAAATATGTCGATTATCAAAGAGAGGCAACATAAAAAAAAAAAAAAGTTCACAGATACAGAGGAGTCCTTTCTGCACTATGCAGCGTATATCGGGTCACCTGGGGCAGTCATGTTCCATAGGGGAGTAATCTGTCTCACTAATACTGTAGATTGTGCACAACCGACCGACACACAGATCGTAAAATCTGACAGGCCTGTATTAACAAATGTGTGGATTTAGTGGGCAGGCAGTCGTTTACTAGATCCTTTCCTTCACCCGGTGCACTCCTCACAACAGACAGCGCCTCACAACCAAACAATCTCCCTTCTTTACCAGAGAGGCCCAGTGAGACCGGTTTTACCGCTTCTCTTATTGTCTCTCTCACACAGCAGCAGCAGCAGCAGCAGCAGGCAGACAAAGGTGGCTTTCAGACACAGTGGTTGGTGGGTGGGTGTGTGTGTGTGTGTGTGTGTATGTATGTGTGTGTGTGTGTGTATCTGATTCAGAATCTGTTTTTATTGGCCTAGTAAGTGGCACGTATTAGAAATATGACTTGGTGGGTTGTTCTATTTGAACACAAGATATACTGCAAGACAAGAGGATGAAAAAAAAAAGAAGAGTGCAACCAAGTTGGCAAGGGAAATTAAAAACTGTGTGATCACTTATAAAAATGTTGCGCAAAACATAATGTGGGTGCAAAGAAATAGATAAAGGGTCTAGATGTGTAAGGTGTGTAATCTGACAGATCTACAGGTTGCGTATGTCTGTAGACTGTAGGCTGCAGTCAAATTACCATGTTCTTTGTGGATGTTGTTAGAAACGATAGCATCTTTGGTTCTGGTTAAATGGTTGAAATGACTTGCACCACAGGTTGGGGGAGGCTATGTCATGCCTCAATAAGGGCAAAGCTGAACCCTCTACTTCCTGTGTGTGCAGCAGACATCGTTTTTAGGAATGTTTCTGTGACAAGTAGCCCGATGACAGATATGATGATGCCGGTTTACAAGCAATGGCACGGAGGACGACTTGCAGTGGGTTAAAATGACAGCTGATTGAGTCAGTGACTTCCTCTCAAAACAAAGAACCTCAACACTTGCCATTTATGTCGTTATGCATGCTCAGTAATCCAGGTAAAGAAATCACAGAAAGCTGGATCAGTTCGTCATGACACAACACTGACCATCCCTCGGTTCAGGGATGGTCATTCCCTCTTCACATAGACGGCATCGACATTCCCTCGTCACACAGGGAAGTACGAGTACATCTGTCTTAATCTTGCAATGCTGCGATTGCAACTGTTCCCAAATCCTCTGTGAATAGTGTACACGGCCATTGTGACTCCAATTAATGGTCACGTCAATTTGCATATGAAACCGATCACTGTTTTTGGTCATTATGCCACTGTATTGTTTATAAGGGTGGGGACACCTGCAGTCACACGGAAGGGAGAGAGTCACTTCGATGAGCGATGAAACGTTTCTCTTGAGTAAATGTCAGGTCCAGATGAACCGATTCAACCTTCTGTGACACGCCATTTATCCCGAAGTCCTCCGCTCTCACTTCTGATAATGAATCACTCGACATACGAACAGACGTTGAAAGCAACCTGTCACTGTTTGACTTACCGTGACAGCAACAATTCTAAGGGATGCGTACGCAACTCCAGAAGGACAGGTGTATTTCAGGTACTGACCAAAACGTCGTCTGCTGGACCGACAATCGCCCATTTGCAGATTATGGTGCAAGAAACCATTTCTCTTCTACTTCAAAATCACGCCATCACGCCAGTCCGTTTATATAAACCTGATCAGCACCTTTGGACTTCCTCCTCGGCTGGATGTGTGCATGTCAGCCTTGGACAATGGGAGGGGCTGTGGTCGGCTGTACATCTGAAATCTGGGCCTTCGGTATTTCCTCTACTTGTTGACATGCGTGTGACAACCATGAAGCAGCTGATACACACAAACACACACATGCACACACACACTAGCTAACAATATCGCCCAAACACCGCTGGAAAAACAGGCAATTTAAATGAAACGCTTCTAAGAGAGCGCATATTTCATAACACACAATCTTTGCCAAAGTGTGATTGGTGCACATGAAGGCATGACAGGTGACTTCATGCGACAGCATTCCAATGTCTGTTGGTGCCCTGGAGAAAAAATACAGGCTTTCTTCCTCATTTAACCCCCGTGTCGTGTATACTGCCCTTGTCTTGGGGGGTCATTTATGACCCGCCTCGATTAATCCTCTAAATTAAAAGCAACTTCATTTAATTGCAAACCCCAAATCTGTCTCGCACGAAGAAACAGCCCGTCATTCATCACGAACCGTGTGACTGTCTGGGTGAAGACCACGTTTAATCAGTGGACACCGGTCATGCCGACCCGAAGACAAGCTTAGTACCCCGGTGCTTCCAGCTTTCACGGAGAGATGAACAGAAACAATGTTTCACTCTTTCTAAGGTTGGACTCCCCCTCTGGGAAAGCCTCTCCTCTGCTGCTGAAACGCTCCTTATGGGCCCCTTTTGGACCCGTAAGACAACACGAGGGTCAAAGTTCATTTTAAAATCAGCCCCTCCCGAGGTGCAGAGACGACGACAACGACTGAATGTGGACTGGAGAGAGGAAGCGGGCTTTGGTCTTTTCTGGTTTCCAATCTGTCGGGCCTGCAGGCGAGTCAGTCGGCGGTGACCTTCAGGGCGCCGGGGGTTTACACTTACAGTAGTGTGTGTGTGGGTGGGGGGGAGGGGGGTGAGAAGGTGTCCCACTTGTAAGTGTGAGGCGGTTAAGACTCAAAAACACGACTGAAACGTGTTATGTGGAAGCAGCAGCCGCTTGTCTGTCGGCGCGTCCCGATCCAGCACGTCCGAGTCACACCCCTCACCAAAACCAGCTTACTGAAGAGGGCTGTGAGCCTGAAGATCAGTCAGCACACTTTCAGTTTTCTTTTCCAGCGCTTATCAGAGACGCGCCAAACCAAGTTATACTAAAGTATACGTACAAGTATACTACTACCAGTACACACCCCGGAACTTTCCGTGAGTTTACGTAATAAGATAAACTATTGTGCTGTAAGGGAGACTCTTCACCGACTCTTCTCGACTCTTCACGACTCGTCACGACTCTTCTCCGACTCTTCACCGACGCTTCACCGACTCTTCACCAACTCTTCGCCGACTTTTCACGACTCGTCACGACTCTTCTCCGACTCTTCACCGACGCTTCACCGACTCTTCACCAACTCTTCGCCGACTTTTCACGACTCGTCACGACTCTTCTCCGACTCTTCACCGACGCTTCACCGACTCTTCACCAACTCTTCCCCGACTTTTCACGAATCGTCACCGACTCTTCCCCGACTTTTCACCGACTCTTCCCCGACTCTTCACGACTCGTCACCTGAACCAGCGCAGCCAGAAGCCTCCGTTTATTTATCTATTTATCCTTCGACCAACAAATAGCGGATATGGGATTAAAACCCTCAACCGGAGGGTGTAAAGGGGGGATTTAACGGCGTATAAACGCCTATCGGGGAGTCCGCCCCACGCCCCCCCCCCCAGCCCCGCTTCCTCACAGCCGGCGGGCGGGCGGTTTACCGGGGAGCGGGGCTAAGCGGTCGGGCAGGTTAGCTTAAACTAGGCGCCGGGTCGGGGTCGGGGGTCAAGTCGGGGTTCCGCTCAGCGGGTTCGTCGAGACGGGGGGCTTGAGGGAACATAAACACGCGGCCCCTCGCAAATGATGATTGACACCCGCGCGAAACCAACGAGTTCCTAAGTAAAATCTGAACTCCGGCGGCAGAATTAATGGCGGTAAGCGTAATTAATTGCTCATAATGTCAACACGCATGCGCACGCGCGCGGCGGCGGCCACTTACTTGTCGTCCAGGTGAAGGCAGGGGGGGCACTTGATGGCCAGCCATGTTTTCCACCGAACGTGCCGGACCTTGTACACTTGTCCGAAGCCGCCTGAGCCGATCTTTTCCCAGCTGCCGAACTCGGCCGAGTCGAAGGTCCTCAGCGACCCCATGCTGCCATGGGGAGGGTCCGGGACATCCATTCCCGCGCCTGGAAAACCTCCGGCCGTGTGAAAGAGCCGCTTCTCGCTACGTCTCCGGGACTCAAGCCTGTGGCGCGGCACCCAGCGACCTGCCCACTCGCGGCGCTTCCTCCTTTCTGGCCCTCGCTCTCTCAGAGGTTCCTCCTATTCCCGTGAAAGGTGAGGGGGGAGGGGGAGGGGCTAGGCGCCGTGACGTCACTTCCTGGGTTTTTGCACCCAGGGAGGACAGGACGTGACAGATGTCAAGGTGTCCAGACGACG
>NC_079218.1:6450825-6480825 GCF_029633865.1 Lampris incognitus
TATTGATGAAACAACACGTTTTACATGATGTTTTACAACAATCTCCACAAATTAAAGTAAATATTTTTGGTAATTATCATATTTTTTTTTCTTCATTATGAGCCTGGGTGAGGAGGCCCTGCCTGGCCTGCCTGCACATCACTGGACTGGATAGCGGATGTCATGCCGGCTCTTGGACGTGTGGCGTGGTAGGGTAGGGTGCTCGCTGACGTACTTGCTGGAGACAGCAGCAGGCCACGTGGCATTCAGCAGACTAATGCTGAGTGCGGTTATTAATGACAGTTTTACTAATAACTGTCTAGTCTGGATTAGAGAGTAGAACCGGCCTTGAAACCCAGGACGCTGCATTGTGGAAGACATTATCGCCACCTGCTGGACATTTCATCATAGGTTTGGATGGACATCGGTGGGCTGGTGAACACGTCTAGATCACTGCAAATCTAGAATTCCAGACCGCTTGGCCTTTGGTCCGATGCTGACAAGCGACTCTGTTAGACCGCATCTTCTTTTTAGACCAGTTTGACTTTTCTTGTTTTCTCAGAGCGATTCTGCAGGTCTGAACAGCGAGTCCTGACCGAGTCAGCGTGAGGGCCCCTCATCTAAATGTCATTAACAGCCATGTTCAGCCCAAGGCCTCGGGATTATCATATGCATGTCGAGCTTGTTTTTGCATTTCAAAAAAGACCTTTTAAAGTCCTTGGTATTGACAGGACCGGTCGTCAAACAAGAAATGAAGTGGCGTGGGATTGGTGTTCTGTGCCTCTTTAACATCTCACGTGTTCCTTTAGGATGGAGACATATCTTCCCTCCAGCCCCTTTGGGGGGGGGGTTGCATGTATGGATGTATGTTCATGTGTCCATATCATTCAGTATACTTTCATATCCTGGCCCTGAACTACGAGTTCATGAAGCGAGGGAAGAACGTCCAGTGTGGACTTCTGAAGTCATTTTCAGATTTAAACCATCTCCCCTGTCGGCACCTCGCCTCCTCCACTACTGGTGTTGCACCCAAATCTGTCCATCCAGCCATTATCCACACCGCTTATCCTGCTCTCAGGGTCGCTGGAGCCTATCTCAGCAGTCATTGGGCGACAGGCGGGGAGACACCCTGGACAGGCTGCCAGGCCATCACAGGGCGCCCCCCCCCCCCCACACACACACATTCACACCTAGGGACAAGTTAGTACGGGTGATTCACCTGACCTACATGTCTTTGGACTGTGGGAGGAAACCGGAGCCCCCGGAGGAAACCCACACAGACACGGGGAGAACATACAAACTCCACACAGAGGACGACCCGGGACGACCCCCGAGGCTGGACTACCCCGGGACTCGAACCCAGGACCTTCTTGCTGTGAGGCGACCGCGCTAACCGCTGTGCCAACGTGCCGCTCCCAAAATCTGTGACACATCAAATTGTGTGACGGTGCTTTTAAAACGCACTACTTCAGCCAAGGAGCGGCGGTGAGATACTGTTCAGTCATAAAGTCAGAGACATTTCGGTTAATTTCAGATGTGCGTTTGGTATGGTTAAGATTAGGATTAGCATCTGGAGGGGAGGGGGGCTGTTGAAATAGTGGTGGTGCAGTAGTTAGCGCAGTTGCCTCACAGCAAGAAGGTCCTGGGTTCGAGCCCCGGGGTCGTCCAACCTTGGGGGTCGTCCCGGGTCGTCCTCTGTGTGGAGTTTGCATGTCCTCCCCGTGTCTGTGTGGGTTTCCTCCGGTTTCCTCCCACAGTCCAAAGACATGTAGGTCAGGCGACTCGGCCGTACTACATTGTCCCTAGGTGTGAGTGTGTCTCTGTGTGTGTGTGATAAGTGGTTTGGATATCGGGTGGATGGATAAATAACATTTGTCAGATGCATTACAGTTTCTTTTGAAGGAGCAGACCTTGCCGGGTTTCATTTTCCATCGAGAGTTTTAGCCTAACGTGGTCGAAGGACCCATTTTGCATCCTTCGTGTTGTGACTGTTGCACATGGTGTGTAGAAAGCATGGCGTCGATTCGGAAACACCTCCGCTGTGGTTCAGGCCCTAATATGTAGTCCGGAACCGGACCGCATAGTACAGGGATCTATGAGCAACAGCGGCATTACGATGTGTAGGAAAACATTTCCTCAGCCCATCAGCTGGAGGGTGTTGTGTGTTGTGTCTTCAGGTTCTGCTGTGTGGAGAAAAGACGGATTAAGGTTTTAGAAGATCTACTGCAGCCCGCCTCCATGTCCATAAAGAGGTGAGGTTTACCTATGAAATGTGACACTGCCATACATTAACCATGTTATAAGAGCTTATTACTGCTCTTATCGTTACCTCAGCCTCCCCCCTTTTCTCCCCAGTTGTATTTGGCCAGTTACCCCACTCTTGTGAGCCGTCCCGGTCTCTGCTCCACCCCCTAAGCCGATCCGGGGAGGGCTGCAGACTACCACGTGCCTCCTCCCATACATGTGGAGTCGCCAGCCGCTTCTTTTCACCTGACAGTGAGGAGTTTCACCAGGGGGGCGTAGAGCATGGGGGGGGGATCACGCTATTCCCCCCCAGTCACACCCCCTGGAACAGGTGCCCCAACCGACCAGAGGAGGCGCTAGTGCAGCAGCCAGGACACACACCCAACAACACGGCCCGCTGTGTCTGTAGGGACGCCCGATCAAGCCGGAGGCAACGCGGGGACTCGAACCGCCGATCCCCGACGTCACCTCAGTTTGACAAATGAACTCCATCATCAACACAAACAGACGAGAACAAAGTTATTTTTTCCCCAAAAGATATTTTGTTGAAAAATAAACGGTAAAAAAATGGTTTCCAGTATTTTTCGGACAGTTTAGCGTTAATTAGTTTACATGAATACCTGAAAAAAAAAATGTAAAAAAATCTCAGGAGTTAACTCCTCTCTTGAAATTGCAGATCACATTACTTCACAAACCCTACCAATAAAGTTCTCTGTAAAAACCTAAAAGAACAAAAATACGTTTTACATTTTCCTCGACATCTTAAAACGAACAGGCCGTCGCTCATCTAGCCAATCGGTTCGTTTTTGCATCTCATTTCGCAAGCGGCAGATCCGGCTTTACCTCGCAAGCATAGTTTCGAAAAAGGGCCGCTCCAGCACTTTAAATATTCAATCTCATACTTTGGTTTAAAATGTACATCTTCAATCATAATCAGTATTTGAACTATAAATATTTCATCTGTAACGGCTGCTTTCAAAATGTTATGACAGTACTGAAGAATTTAAAAAATTTTTTGATAAACGAAAGCATGCAAATTTCCTTCACTTCCACAGGGCAGATTTTAGGCATTTGGGTGAAACAGTTCACTTTCCGAAATGTTTCAGAAAACCTTCTCCCATTAGCTGTGCATCACATGAGGCGACCAGCACCTCGGGTCTCTTGTTTAGTAGCTAAACATCTGCTGCGTTGAGCCTGTCTGTTGCTGGGTGGTTTGCGGTTGGGCCTGGCCAGGTTGGCCTTCATCGGGGCCCTGGTTCTGGTTCTGGGGCTCCTGTCCTTCACCTTGAGTGTCGTCTGTCACGCGGGCGACCTGGGTACCCTCAGCTGCTGGGACAGGCCTCCAAGCCAGAGTTGGGGCCTCCAGCTGGTGGCCCATGGGGTTGACAAAGGTGGTGAGGTTGATGAAGTGGGCGACTGACTGGGCTGCAGTGGTGCCGCCGGGACCCACCGTCTCGGGGACGAGCTCAGTGGGCCGGTTGTGGAGCATGGCGGAGCCGCTGACAGTGTCAAAGGTCACGGTGAGGATGGAGTTATCCAGGGTGAGGGGGCGGTCGCTGGCCGTCAGATGGCCCACAGCTACCGGCTGCAGGCTGGTGAACTGGGTGGGTGCGTGGGTGGCGATGGGCGTTACAGTGATGTTGGTGAGCCCCACAGAGCTGTTGGGAGAGGAGGCGGTGGGGGTGTTTGGGTCAGCCAAGACCACCACCTAAAACAATATCAATAAAAACAAGTCAGTTACAGTGGTAGGAACATCGCAGAGCTTCATTTCTTCTTTACTGGGGGATAAAAAAGGGAGCTTATAATATGTTGTGGTCTGTTGTGTTATATTTGGGTCGATCTTGTTGACACATGTAACAAAATTTATTCTAACAGAGAGAAATTAAGAATTGCTCGTCATCATCTTAGCATTGGTGTTTCATTGTATTAAACACTCAAATTTCATACACCCAAATCCCCCTCGGTCTTTAAAGGTTAAAATCAGTGGTTCTTCAATCACGCCTCCAGGTACCACCAGTAGTGCTGTTTTTCAATTCTGCCAGGTAAATTACATTCACCTGTTGCTCCTGTTAAAACAGCCTCCAATCAAGAAGTTTTGAACCTCAAACAACAGGTGATGTGCTCATCCGGAGTCTGAGTGATGTAAGCATAGCGGGGTAAACACAGCTGACGCTAACAACATTAATGACGGCTTGTTTGATTAAGGTGTGGCACTTGTCAAGCTGACGGCAGCAGCCGAAAGTAGCAGTAGTAATAGTAATAGGCAAGCACTAACAAAACAATGGCCTAGTTTCATCGTCCACACTCACACCATCAGGGTTCACGGCTGTCCCGCAGTAAAACAAGCAAGTCCACGAGGGCTTGCTCACAGACTTTTTCAGCCATACTGAACCTTTTCCACAAGTCTGCAGTCCTTCAGACTTTGCTTGAGGTATTCCCTCAAGCAAAGTCTGCTTAGACATCCAAGCGCTTTGGATGTCTAAGTGCTTTGGGTGTTATATGAATGTATATGATATATACATGTAATGATTATTAAGTCTTTAGCTCCAGCAGTGACACACTGCCTCCGCTAGGGGTACAACAAGATAGGGGAAACGACGAATAAACGGGAGAAGAAACGGCCAAAGACGGGGATGACCAAACAGTAACGTTACTTCAAGCTCATTTGCAGGGGCAGGTCCCACCATTTGTGAAGACCCTGCATTATGGGGACCGATTACAGAGAAGGTCTGGGATGAAAATCTGAGGAAAGGGGTTTCGGCCTTTCAGAATCGGGCTGCCAAGTATCCAGCATGCCGGAGGGGGAACGAGGCTGACAAAACCCGTTCTCTCACTAACGATGCACTGAGCAGACACCTTCACAATGGTGAAATTGTACCACAGAGCAATTTATCGCTTTGCTTGTAAAGTTTTATCGACACATTGCAATGCATTTGTTGTTGGGTTGACTGACTGGAAACACCCTGAGAGAGCAATGGAACACAAGATGAGTGGCGAGCACAGAAAATGCATGCTTTCACTTATACATGGCACTCAACATCTGGGCACTGTGGATGCTTCCCTTGGCAGACAGATCAAGGCAGAAGGTCAGTACTGGAAAGAGGTATTAAGGCATGTAGTTGCCATCATTAAGTTCTTGAGCGAAAGGGGGATTCCGTTCCGGGGAGATGACGAACTTTTGGAATCCCCACACAATGGTGACTTGGGAATTCTAGAGCTGGTCACACAATTTGATCCATTTTAAAGGGACATTTTCAGAAGTATGGTCAGAAAGGCCGTGGTAAGACTTCCTACTTGTCATCAACTATTTGTGAAGAATTTACTGGCCTAATGGGTGACAAAACAAAGCAAGCAATCGCTGCAGAACTACAGTAAGCAAAACATTTCTCTGTGATAGCAGATAGCAGACCCCTCATCTGATATGTTTCACGTGGACCAACTGACTTTTTTGTTTCCGATTTGTGAGGGAGGGAGGGAAAGTTGAGCGACTTATAGGATTTGAACCCATTCACAGTCACATTGGGTCAAGTCTGACTGACTGTGTGATGAAGATGGTCGGCGATTTGGGACTGGATCTCTCCAATTCCCGTGCCCAGGCATATGACAATGCTTCAGATATGTCTGGGAAATATAACGGGTTGCAAGCTCATCTCAAGAAAACAACCCACTCATTCATTACATTCCATGTGCGGCACATTCCTTGAATTTGGTTGGTGTGAACTGTGTTGAACATAGTTGTCGGGAAGCAAGCCAGTTTTCTGACTTAATACAAGCACTATATGCTCTTTGCTCCGCTTCCACCCACCGATGGAATAGAATGTTCACTACCAGCATCACACCGACGCTAAAATCTCTCTCCAGTACGAGATGGAGTTGTAGAGGGGACTCCACAAGACCTCCTGGTCAAAATTAAGGTGAAATAAGAGCGGCCTTACAGATGTTGGCGCCTGACAACCAGGAGCGACAGGACACATGGCGTGAGGCCGCTGTGCTATGTACCAAGCTTGGGAAGCTGGAGACTGCGCTGATGACGATATTTTGGGACACTGTGCTGCGCCGATTCAAGCTTACAAGCAACAGCTTGCAGAAGAGGCACATGGACCTAATGACTGCTGTGCGCCTTTTGGAATCACTGCGCACTTACGTTGCATCACTACGAGAGCAATTTGCCGACTTCGGGACATCTGTCCGGGCTGTCACGGGTGTGACACAGACCTACCTGTTTGAGACTCACCGCGTGAGTAAAAGAAGAGCCTTCGATGATGAGGCAGTCGACAACGAAGTTGTTCTCACTGGGAGTAGAAAGTTCCAAGTTGAGAAATTCAGTGTGATTGTCGACAGTTTGCTCTCAGGACTGAACAAACCGCTGGATGCATAGAGACATGAATGGTCGCTTTGGTATCCTGTTTGACATGGACTGTGATGACACTGATCTCCACAAACAGGATGATGCTCTCTCTTCTTCATAGCCAACTGACTTGGACAAGGCCTTCGCTGATGAGCTGAGCCAGTTTAGGTCTTTTGTCAGCACCGAGCAAGATGACTCCTGCAAACCTACTGCAAGTTGTGCTTGAGGAATGGACTCCAGACAACCTTCCCCAACATTTTTGTTGCACTCAAGCTTTTTCCTCACACTGCCTGTATCCACCTGCGAGGGAGAGAGGACATTTTCACAACTGAAACGGATAAAAAATGTCCTCAGAACAACCATGGGTCAGAAAAGGCTTCCAGTGCTCTCTTTGATGGCCATCGAGTCTGAGCTTGTGAGGGAGCTGGATTTTGAGGACTTGATCACAGTTTCCAAAGAAAAAGTCAAGAAAGAATAACTTCTAAAGGTAAGAACCATTTGATTACGCTGTCTGTGCATTGAGCAGACAACATAATCGAAATCATAATCTGTACTCCGTAGGGTATCTGGGCTCAGCCCTAGAGATAGGGTGAGGAGCTCGGACATCCGGAGGGAGCTCGGAGTAGAGCCGCTGCTCCTGAAAGGAGCCAGTTGAGGTGGCTCAGGCATCTGATTAGGATGCCTCCTGGGTGCTTTCCTTTGGAGATTTTCCCAGCACGGCCAACTGGGAGGAGACCCCGGGGTAGACTCAGAACTTGCTGGAGGGACTACATGTCCAATCTGGCCTGGGAATGTCTTGGGATCCCCCAAGAGGAGCTGGAGGGCGTTGTTGCAGAGAGGGACACCTGGAATGCCCTACTTAGCTTGCTGCCACTGCGACCCGACCCCGGAGAAGCGGCTGATGATGAGATGAGATGAGATGCACTGAGCAGCATTATCTGTTGCGATTGTGTGTTGCTGTATATTTTGTGGATAAGTTTATTTGATATGCTGTTTGCATAACATGTGTATTGCATCACTCTGGTGTGACGCTGCTATATTGTATTGGAGTCAGTTTGTCAAGTTCATTAAATGTTGGTTTTTGCAGTTCTGTGTGAAGTTGCCTAGCTCATTTAGTGATCCTTATTTTGAAACCTGTATTCAGCTGCGCTGTGTAATTACCTTAGCATGGCATTGTTGTAAGCCTATTGCTAGTCAGTCACATTATTATGTATCGGTAATAACTGGTGTGCTGTCTGCTTGGATGGTTTTCCATGAACACAAATATTACCATAGTCTAGAGTCATACACTGCCTAGGGATGATTTAATCCATTGTTTCCTTGTCTTGTGATTTGTGAGTGAAATGGCAGTACCTGGTCTATCGAACTGTACAGGCATACCTGCTCCGCTGGACTGGTTATTCAGCCTTTGATCAATAGGTGTGTGATTATGGTCTGGTGGATTTGACATGCCAGCTTGACTGGAAGCTCAAAGTAATTAAGATGGGGTTTAATGGCTGGGGTGTGGCATGTGCATGTGTGTGTGTGTGTGGGGGGGGGGTTAATGAGCTTCAGTGCCCAGGGGTGCCTGGGGGTACTAATCCAGCCTTGCTTATACATGTAATTATGTCTCTTGTATTGGTTTGCCCTCTTATGGACATAATGTGCAAAAATATATTCGAATGGGTTCAAACCTGTGTTTTGTTTTTTATAGAAGGAATCGAGTAGCATTTTTGGCCAATTTTGACAGCTCTAATGACAATCGAAGCCCTGGAAGTGTAAAAACACATATGCAAAACATGGGAGGAGCTGGCAAAAAGAAGTTTACACGTCATCATCCTTAAGCACACAATGTGCATGTTCATTGATGGCATGATTTCCATATGTTTTTGTTTTCAGCCCACATTACTATATTATTCATAAACAGGGCATGAACAACAAACTCTGCGACTTATCAAATGGTAAAATCAGGCAGTCGGCCCCTTAACTGCTTCAGTCATGAGGAATGCAAAATAAAACGTGAAATTAACACTCCTAAAACTGCGATTGTTAGTAACATTGCAGAGCCCAGTAGCAACAGCTGGTGTCGTCAAAGTAACATGTGATGTCATGAAGCGCTGTTCCTTTCCTCCCATTTAAACCATTTCAAGCCTTTGCACCCACCCCCTGCACTCACCCAGGTGGTGTTAATGAAAGTCTGTGAGGGTTCAGTGTTTAGGGTGGGGATTAAGATTGGGTCTATTTATTGTTGACAACGCTAATTGCCAAACCTAAATCAAATGGACCCATCATTAATTCAGTTAGCTGCAGCTGTGTTCATCCTGCTATATTTATGTTACTTGGTCTCAAGATTAGCCCAGCACTTATAAATGGCTTTTTTCCTTTAGATGGTAGCAAACTCCCAAAAGAGGGTTTAGTTTCTGGCAACAATTACAATTTCAGTGTTAAGAGTACATGCACTTCTCCTCCTGTATCTTAGACATCATTCCCACTAAGCTGCTCAAGGAGGTATTTTCAACTATCAGCCCCATTAGTCTGCAAATTCCTATAATTCTCTTGCCTCAGGTTCTTTTCCAGACAGTTATAAGCATGCCATTGTTCACCCACTGCAGAAGAAACCTAATTTAGATCCCCTGTCCCTAAGTAACTACAGACCAACCTCCAAAATGTCTTTTCTTTCTAAGGTTCTGGAGAGAGTAATTTCTTCTCAATTGATTTCTTTTAAACACTAAGTGTTTTTAACAGTTTCCAGTCTGGTTTTAGAGCACTTCATAGTACCGACACAGCTCTAGTTAAGGTCACTAATAATCTACTGCTGACTGCTGACAAAGGTGATTTTAGTTCTTTTAGACTTGAGTGCTGCTTTTGACACAGTCGATCACAACATCCTCCCACATCGCTTAGAGATTTGGGTTGGCATCAAGGGCTCAGTTCTTAACTCATTATGCTCTTACCTCAACAACAGAACTTTTTCTGTTGTTCTCGGTAACTACCTCCTTGATGGCTCAATTGAGTTGTTGTGTCCCTCAAGGCTCAGTTCTTAGCCCCTTCTCTTTTCTATATACATGCTGTCCCTTGGCCAGGTCATTCAAAATCATGATGTGCTCTACCATTTTTATGCTGACGACACTCAGTTATACATGCTACTAAAACCCACAGATCCTATCCCCCTAGCAAATCTCACAACTTGCCTCTCTGACATTAAATCCCGGATGTCTAAAAATTTTCTCAAATTTAATGATGGTAAGTCTGAAGTCATTCTGTTCGGTCCTGAAAATTCCATCAGCTCTTTTATTACTAATCTTGGTGGTCTGTCAGATAGTCTTGATCAGGCTGCTAAGAATCTTGGGGTAATATTTGATGCTAACCTTGGTTTTGATAATCAAATCAAACTTGTTGTTCAGTCATGCTTTCTCCAGCTCAAGCTAATCTCCAAAATTATATAATTTTTATCAATTGCCGATCTGCAAAAGGTTGTATATGGTTTTATCTATTCTCAGCTTGACTATTGTAATGCACTTTATTCTGGTATCAGCAAGGGCTCCCTCCACCATCTGCAGTTGGTACAAAACGCCACTGCTTGGCTTATTACCGGAACAAAAAGGCATGACCATATCACTTCTGTGCTTGCCTCCCTACACTGGCTCCGTTATAGTATTTCGAATTGATTTAGAATTTTATTGCTCATTTTAAGGATTTAAATGGTCTTGCTCCTACATACATTTCTGATTTATTGACCTGGTATACACCCTCTCAACCATTAAGATCCACAGACGGAGCCCTGCTGGTTACTCCTTGGTCTCGGTTTGTTACAAAAGGTGATTGGGCTTTTGCTGTCAGAGCCCACACACTATGGACCTCTCTTCTTGTCAAACTAAGACAAACCAAGTCTCTAGCGTCTTTTAAAAATTGTCTTAAGACTTTTCTTTTACAAAGCTTTTACAAATGTTTGATATTTGTTTTTATTTATTTACACTGTTTTTATTTTTACTTTTTACTTATTTGGTCTTACTCTTAGTTTTGCCTTGTCTGGTTTTATTTCTTTGTACAGCACTTTGTAACATTGTTTTAGAAAAGTGCAATATAAATAAAGTTATTATTATTATTGGTCATGGTCATTAGGGCTGGAAATTTTTAATCAGTGTACTTACTGCAATCAATTAACCAAATGTAAAAAAATTTAAACAACAATGCTAATCCACAAGGTTATCACTGCAACCATAATGCTTGATGACTAAAACAATTAGCTCCTTAATAATTTAACATCTTAGAATGATTGATTTGCTGCGCTTGGATCCTACAGAACCATGCATGTTCTGTCACAGATTATGGCCGATACATAAAAAAAATAAATAAAATAAACAACACTTTCCCATTAAGTTAGACCAAATGGTATGATAATAGTTATATTTGTTATCCATTCTCTGTTTTATTGTTTTATTCATTTAAATTTCCCCATCAAAAACTTGATGATCAACTGCTGTTGGGCATTGTTCTACCATTGCCGCCAAATATGATCTGCATCTCAGTCTTCAACTCGCAAAACTCCTGCCCACACGCCCCTCTTTTGTTATGAATTGTACTTCTGTTTCACAAGGTCTTGGAAGAAAAAGAGATGTGACATGTTAGTAAGACATAACCGACAACATCTCCACGTAAATCTGAACGTGTACCTGCTGTATACTCTGCACAGCAGAGCTTGTTTCCGTCTCGTCGCCGACGATGACGGAGGTGAACTCTAAGGATTCATGTCTGGACTCCGGGAAGTCAACGTATTCGTCTGATTCAGAGAGCTCGGGCTCCACTGTCTGTTTCTGTTTCTTCTTGGGGTGCCGCGAGGACCTGGCGGGCCTTTCCTGAGACAAGCCGTCTTTGTCTAGTGTGAGTGTGGGCTGCAAGGCAAGTGGAGAACATGTGATGATAACATCCAGTTACTTTGTTATCACCATGGCTGGAAAAACTGGTATGTCAGGCATAACTGCCAGCTGTGAAGAAAAGGAACTCTGTTTGTCTTTCAGTTTGTTGTTGGTCCTGTGTGCCAAATCTGAATGCCTATCTAAATGTACCAATTCATGACCCCCCCCCCCCTCCCAAAAAAAGAAAACAGATAATAGATAAAAGTATAAGGAACACTATGGGACATGACGTGGCATGCAAATCACTGGTTCTCCATGTTAAAATCAGTTGAGCCACTATTACCTTGGAGAAAATCTGTCTTTTCACTTTCTTCCTCTCTGCAAGGAGGCCAAAGTACAAAAAGTGTGTTCCTGGAGTTTGTAGGACTTAGGTGTCTTGCTCGATGACATTTTAGCGGGATAAATATTTACCCTCATTGTCACCATGAACACCACCTTTCCATTTACAGCACAGCCATTAATGACTGGTGCTACATGCCAGAGCTACTGGCTATATGGCATGCCTCATGGCCGCAATAATAAACCCTCTTCCTGCATTGTCCGTACAGGCTGTCAGATAGATAACGTCAAATAAAGAGGCTGCTGTGTTTACATGAACCAATTTCGTGGTTGGAGCTCTTCCAACCATGAAATGGTCCATGTTTTCTCATTGACTGCATGCCTACATATTGCATTGGTAAAGCAATTCAGGAGTTTTAATCTCACCTGCACAATGCTTATAGATGAATCATCGATTGTTGTGGGTTCCTGAAGATCATCAAATTCATCAATTCTCACAGACACCACCTGGAGTTACATAAAAGATGGGGTTAAGGACTTTTTGTGTGCTACTCCGGGTCGAAGCCTCCATTTATAAAACAAATAAACCTGTCTTTTACAACACAAAAGCAAACAATGGCTATGGCGCTCAGCAGAACGGCTTGACTCCACGGTTGTCTGACAAGATCGACTGACCGAGAACCACCCAACTCACCTCGGGGTGTTTGCGTCGTATGTGTCGGTTCATGGAGGCGCGGGTGGACACCTTGGTCCCACACAGATGGCAGGACTGGGCCTCCACCTTTTCGTGGGTCAGGTGGACGTGCTTCTGCAGCATGTACTCTGTCAGGTACTTCTTATCGCACGTCGGGCATGTCCACGTTTTGCCGACTGCAGAGGGCAAGAGAGCGGGAGACAACCGACTGTTGGAGCTTGTCAAATGTTTTTATGACCAAGCGGTCGTAGAGAGGTCATAAAGGGTATAATGCCAATCAATGATCTGCCTACTACTGCTGAGATTCCTGCACCGTGTCCAGTTTATAACCCCATAATTCAGTTTTTAAGGTCGATCAGTTAATCAACACATTTAACAAGCAAGTTATATCGCTACTTGGAGGTGTGCACAATCGTTTCCTGGCAGAGAACACGCCAGTTTCCAGTTTTGATGATGCATTTCTCGATCTTTCGTGCATATTCTCGAGATATTTTCTGGTTTTCCCGACTTTACAGAAAGGTTACCTGTCAGCATTATTATTTTTCTTAAAGAGGTACCTGCATCAAAATCCAACTTTTCCTGTTGTTAATCGATGTAAGGAGTGTGGATGTGATCGATGAGACAACTGGTGGCCCTAAAATCACATTTATGGCCGGACGAGAGATGTCGGCGGCCGAGTAACTGATTTCCAGTTGGTGAAAATGTGGCAACTTGCCGCGTCACGAATTAGTATTAGCACAGAGGGCGTGTCCGTAGCGGGACGCTATAAAAGAAGAGACACCCCCTTTTGGCTCAGAGGAATACATACGGCTGAGCAACATATCCGTGAGGCGAGTAGTCAACTTCCACTAAGAAGAGGAATCGTCTTCCACTTCCACATCCTCAACCTCAAAGCTGCGGTCGGTGGTCTCGTTGCTCGCCATTTTTTCTTTTTTTTGTTGTAAAGTGACGACAGAGCAGGAAGGGGGCTGTCACCAGTGAATTTCTCGTTTTAGCGGTTTAGCCCCAGTGTTTAGCCCACCCAGCCACACCCACACGACCACCATGAATGTCAGTAGCCAATAGCTATGAAACCATAAAACCACACCTACCTTTCGGCTGTAATTCAAACCACCCGTGTTAAAAATGTGCTCGGAAACAGCATGAAGGTATCTCTCGGTAACACTTTAGTATGGGGAACGTAGTCACCATTAATTAGGTGCTTATTAGTATGCAAATTAGCAACATATTGGCTCTCACTTGGTCATTATTACGTACTCATTAATGCCTTATTCTGCATGGCCTTATTATACAACCAGTGAGCCATTAACTATGAGTTTTCCCTCTATAACCTCAGAAGTATTGCTTATTAGTAGGACCATCTCAATATGCTTTGCTTAGTATGGCCTTTATAAGGTGGTAGTACCACAAGAAGAGTTATTCTCCCTTACTAACACTTAATGAATATGCTCTGTTCTTACATAACAACACACAAAACTACAAGTGTTCATAGTGTTACATTACTCTAAATTAAGTTGTTGTTACTTAGAATATGTTCCCCATACTAAAGTGACATCTTGATCATTACTAATTCACTAGTAATTAAGTTTTTGTTACTTAGCATATGTTCCCCATACTAAAGTGACATCTTGATCATTACTAATTCACTAGTAATTAAGTTTTTGTTACTTAGAATATGTTCCCCATACTAAAGTGACATCTTGATCATTACTAATTCACTAGTAATTAAGTTTTGTTACTTAGAATATGTTCCCCATACTAAAGTGACATCTTGATCATTACTAATTCACTAGTAATTAAGTTTTTGTTACTTAGAATATGTTCCCCATACTAAAGTGACGTCTTGATCATTACTAATTCACTAGTAATTAAGTTTTTGTTACTTAGAATATGTTCCCCATACTAAAGTGACATCTTGATCATTACTAATTCACTAGTAATTAAGTTTTTGTTACTTAGAATATGTTCCCCATACTAAAGTGACATCTTGATCATCACTAATTCACTAGTAATTAAGTTTTTGTTACTTAGAATATGTTCCCCATACTAAAGTGACGTCTTGATCATTACTAATTCACTAGTAATTAAGTTTTTGTTACTTAGAATATGTTCCCCATACTAAAGTGACATCTTGATCATTACTAATTCACTAGTAATTAAGTTTTTGTTACTTAGAATATGTTCCCCATACTAAAGTGACATCTTGATCATTACTAATTCACTAGTAATTAAGTTTTTGTTACTTAGAATATGTTCCCCATACTAAAGTGACATCTTGATCATTACTAATTCACTAGTAATTAAGTTTTTGTTACTTAGAATATGTTCCCCATACTAAAGTGACGTCTTGATCATTACTAATTCACTAGTAATTAAGTTTTGTTACTTAGAATATGTTCCCCATACTAAAGTGACATCTTGATCATTACTAATTCACTTGTAATTAAGTTTTTGTTACTTAGAATATGTTCCCCATACTAAAGTGACATCTTGATCATTACTAATTCACTAGTAATTAAGTTTGTTACTTAGAATATGTTCCCCATACTAAAGTGACATCTTGATCATTACTAATTCACTAGTAATTAAGTTTTTGTTACTTAGAATATGTTCCCCAGACTAAAGTGACATCTTGATCATTACTAATTCACTAGTAATTAAGTTTTTTTACTTAGAATATGTTCCCCATACTAAAGTGACATCTTGGATCATTACTAATTCACTAGTAATTAAGTTTTTGTTACTTAGAATATGTTCCCCATACTAAAGTGACATCTTGATCATTACTAATTCACTAGTAATTAAGTTTTTGTTACTTAGAATATGTTCCCCATACTAAAGTGACATCTTGATCATCACTAATTCACTAGTAATTAAGTTTTTGTTACTTAGAATATGTTCCCCATACTAAAGTGACGTCTTGATCATCACTAATTCACTAGTAATTAAGTTTTTGTTACTTAGAATATGTTCCCCATACTAAAGTGACGTCTTGATCATTACTAATTCACTAGTAATTAAGTTTTTGTTACTTAGAATATGTTCCCCATACTAAAGTGACATCTTGATCATTACTAATTCACTAGTAATTAAGTTTTGTTACTTAGAATATGTTCCCCATACTAAAGTGACATCTTGATCATTACTAATTCACTAGTAATTAAGTTTGTTACTTAGAATATGTTCCCCATACTAAAGTGACATCTTGATCATTACTAATTCACTAGTAATTAAGTTTTTGTTACTTAGAATATGTTCCCCAGACTAAAGTGACATCTTGATCATTACTAATTCACTAGTAATTAAGTTTTTTTACTTAGAATATGTTCCCCATACTAAAGTGACATCTTGGATCATTACTAATTCACTAGTAATTAAGTTTTTGTTACTTAGAATATGTTCCCCATACTAAAGTGACATCTTGATCATTACTAATTCACTAGTAATTAAGTTTTTGTTACTTAGAATATGTTCCCCATACTAAAGTGACATCTTGATCATCACTAATTCACTAGTAATTAAGTTTTTGTTACTTAGAATATGTTCCCCATACTAAAGTGACGTCTTGATCATCACTAATTCACTAGTAATTAAGTTTTTGTTACTTAGAATATGTTCCCCATACTAAAGTGACGTCTTGATCATTACTAATTCACTAGTAATTAAGTTTTTGTTACTTAGAATATGTTCCCCATACTAAAGTGACATCTTGATCATTACTAATTCACTAGTAATTAAGTTTTGTTACTTAGAATATGTTCCCCATACTAAAGTGACATCTTGATCATTACTAATTCACTAGTAATTAAGTTTGTTACTTAGAATATGTTCCCCATACTAAAGTGACATCTTGATCATTACTAATTCACTAGTAATTAAGTTTTTGTTACTTAGAATATGTTCCCCATACTAAAGTGACATCTTGATCATCACTAATTCACTAGTAATTAAGTTTTTGTTACTTAGAATATGTTCCCCATACTAAAGTGACGTCTTGATCATTACTAATTCACTAGTAATTAAGTTTTTGTTACTTAGAATATGTTCCCCATACTAAAGTGTTACCTATCTCTCTAACTTCTGCAAAACCCTACGTTGTACAGCTCTCGTAAAAAACCAAAACCAGTTGTACGATAACACTTGCCTGTGTGGATGAGCTTATGTGTCTCTAACGTGGTCCGCTCGCTGAACGTCTTCCCACACAACTCACACATGAAGTCCTTTATACCTGCGGGGACAGACGCACGACTTGGGATTCACACGGCTGCTTTACGGAGAACATTTATACAACCTTCCAACGCAACACAGAAATACAATCAAAATACTCCATCAATCACACACACACACACACACACACACACAAAATTGTACTTCCATCTTTGTAAAGTCTCCCTTATAGACTTTATTCATCCCCTAGCTCGTAACCTTAACCTAATCCTCATTCTAACCTTAACACGAAACCCAAACCTTTTTTTTGTTTTTTGTTTTTTTGAAGCTGTGCCGTCGGCAGGCTTGGCACACAACACAGGGAGTGTGTATGCCAGCGTGTCCTCAGAGTTAATCTACGAGTGGAGTTCAGATTCTCCACCCGCGAAGGCGACCCGCTCACAGTAACGCCATCCTTTTTGATGCTCTGTGGGACGACGACAGCACGGGGTTCTTGCTGTACGTTTATAGCCTCCGACAGCGCCCCCTCTCCGGCATGCCCGATCGGCTGAACAACCAATCGGCATCGCTTCTCCGAGAGGGGGACAATCAGCACACGTGAAGCAAGGACGCTTCGAAACAATAACGGGACAACATGTATCCGGTGAGACAGAGACGTAGAAACAGACGCACAAAACACAATTAAATCAGTCTTATCGATAGCAGTTTAGGATCGCAGTGGGAGGAGGCAGCAAAAAAAGGAAAAGAAGGGGGAGAAGGGACTCGGAAGAAGGATGTAATCCAGAGTGTTCCAGGAAGTGTGTGAGGCGGATGCCAGCAGTGTGTATGTGCATGTGCCGTGTCCACCTGTGAGTGCGCGGGATTAATCCCAATAAATTCTGGCGCCTGAGATCCGCGACTTACCGTAGTGCCTCCGAGCAGCAGACAGGCTCTGAAGCCACCCACGGGCCCCGCAGTCGTGCAGACAACCAAGGGAACAGCCGGAGCCCAAAGCACCGCAAACCCAGAGGAACACAAAGCCCATAGGGGGGGGGGGGGGGCCGGGAGCCTACAGGGAAACAGCCCTGCACGTCCCCGAGCGGCACAAACCAGTCCCCGCCAACCCCCAGGTGCAGGCACAGGGCGCACCTGCAGGTATGGGACCCGAGGCGCAGATGGCTGGCCGGAAGCTGGGCACCGCAACCGACAGCCCAACGCACTGCCGGGACCACCCACCCAGTGGGCAGGCAGGGGGGGGGGCCTCATGCCCATCCACGCCCGATGTAGGGGTGAAGCCCGCCGCACCGCCACCAGGTAGACGCCCCATTCGGCCGCACACACCGAGCATACACCCATGTAGTCGAATACATCCGACCCAGACCACTGGACGGCAACCCCCCCCTCGGGGCGGACAGTTCCCCCCACCGTTCCCCACACCCGTGGCGCCCGTCACAGCAGGAGCAAGTCCGACAGCCGTCCCCAACTTCACGGCCCACACCCACAATGACGAGCCGCCACCCAGGGGAAAGCACCTGGCAGCGCTAACCGCAGCCCTGCAGGAACGCAGCAGGAGGGAGACCGCCCGGTACCAAGGACAGAGCGTTCCACCTGGGCAGGGGGCCCTCCCAGCTGCCTCCTGGCTGACTATGCGCCCACGCTGACGACCCACCCATCCCAGTAGTCCCAGTATTGTGCGCTCGTGTCTCGTATGGAGTTCAAATGGCAGGGTGCGGGGGTACGAGTCGTCCAGGCTCATCAGGCCCGAACCCTGACCTGGTAGTGGGTGTCGTTTTGAGTATGGGTTGTGTGAATGTGTGTGTGTACTAAACTAGAGTGACTGGGATTAAAATTTCAGAACATTGTCAAGGGGGTAGGAGATCTCAACCGCCTACCTCGGCTCCACCCGATGGCTCGCACCCCACCTGTCCCACGAACACTTGGCCTATCATTTGGTGTGTGTGTGCTATGTATAACTGGGGGAGAAAAGTGAGGTACAGCAAGACCAATGCAGGAGTTCAGCCGGCCGGGGAGTGGCCAGGCAGAACCCCCCGGGATTGGCCCGTAGCTCATCCCTGGTACTGGAGCGCAACCCACCCACAGCGACTAGCTGGGAGCACTCGGCATCCCACCAAGCACCTCCAGCATGCCGCTGACCAGGACCCCACCACCGCACATGCAGGCCACGAACACAGATATGGACAACGTCCCTCCACCCGGCCTTCCAGTGAGAAGCACCCCATGCATGGAGGAGACCACACCCAGGTGGCCCAGAATGACAACCCCCCCCAAGGGCAATCATCACCTGGGAAAACCCACCCCAGCCACACCCAGCATGATCAAGTGCCTGCGACCAGACGGCACACCACACCGACCCCTAGCATGACCCCTGCTCCATGAAAGCCCCCACCCCCCAACCCAAGCTCTGAACGCACCCCGTACGCACGCCTGTAAACTGGCCACAGGAACCCCCGAAACCACAGATCCTTCCTACACCTCTGCTGACCCGGCCCAGGAGCAGGAGCCGATGCCCCTTCCGGTCCCATAGCCCCCCCTCCCCCCAATAGGCCTCAGATTCCGCCGTAGCAACAGCACCCAGCTCCCAGGACAACGCCCATAGCCGCAGGACATCCACTCAACCATAGGGACCCGGTGCAGTCCGGAAGCCCCCCACCCCCCACATGCCTGAGATCCATGACATTGTTCCGGATCAGAAATACTTGTGTGTCAATGGATGGTGCCAAGACATTGATAAAAGTAGCCCACATTTCATGAAAAGGATCAACTTCCTGTTGATAATGCCGCTAGTCTTTCCATTGAGGTACTGTATTCTATCAATAGGTGTAACCACTGGGATGTTGTGAGATTTCTACTTTTCCAGTCGAGTAGAACTTCTTTCTTGGCAAGAGTTAAGGCCATCAAAATGGGTTGCTGGCGTTTGCGTGGTGTTTCCACTGAGGAGACATCTCAGGGAAGACAAACCGATGGGCAGACTGGAATGCTGCGGCCCAGGAGAGAGAGGAGTTTGTTAACTATGCTGGTCCAGAATGTCTGACCAGGTGGGCAGAGCCAAATGGTATGGAGGTAATCGTCCGTGGTATTGAGTGTACGATATGAGCAAGTGTCTTTGTCCAGGAAGCCCATTTTGGCCATTTGGTGCTGGGTGACTGTGCTCCATGTAAGACTTTGTTCTCCATAAATTGCATTTTTGAATTGTGGGTCATACAAGCGAGTAATCAAAAATATACTTCCAGAAAGTCAACACTGGTGGTGACAGCAAAGTCTCTTTCCCACTCGGTGGCTAGTGAAGACACAGTGTCATCTGTTTTTAATGAGAGCCTGAATATTCTTGAAAGATGTTTTTTAAGTTGGCGGTATGAGTAAGATCATGAAGGGTGTTGTTTAGTTAGTTTGACTTTTTATTTTTACTAACCCGAAACCCAAATCGCCACCCTAAAACAGAAGTGAGGACCAGCAAAAATGTCCTCACTCTGACGTTTAAAAACTCAAATTGGAGGGCGTCCGGGTGGTGTGGCGGTCTATTCCGTTGCCTACCAACACAGGGATCACCGGTTCGAATCCCCACGTTACCTCCAGCTTGGTCGGACATCCCTACAGACACAACTGTGTTTGCGGGTTGGGAAGTTGGATGTGGGTACGTGTCATGGTCGCTGCACTAGCGCCTCCTCTGGTTGGTCGGGACGCCTGTTCGGGGTGGAGGGGGAACTGGGGGGAATAGCGTGATCCTCCCACGCGCTACGTCCCCCTGGCGAAACTCCTCACTGTCAGGTGAAAAGAAGCGGCTGGTGACTCCACATGTATGGGAGGAGGCATGTGGTAGTCTGCAGCCCTCCCCGGATCAGCAGAGGGGGTGGAGCAGCGGCCATGATGGCTTGTAAGAGTGGGGTAATTGGCCAAGTACAATTGGGGGGAAAAAGGGGCAAAAAATCCCCCCCCAAAAAACTCAAATTGGTCCTCACAAAGATGGAAGAACAACACACACACACACAGACTTTGCCTCGTAGAACAACATTTGAAGGACTAACCCGTATGCCTCTTGTAGTGTTTCAGCATGTTGACCTTTTGAGCGAACTTGCGGTTACACTCCTTACACTCGTACTCCTTGATGCCCTTGTGGAGTTTCATGTGGTGCCTCAGAGCGTGCTTTGTCTTCATGCCTACACGGGGAAAGAAGACGGCGGGCTCGACGTCAGACAACATCTTACTCGCTATTCGCTATCTTTAACGTTATGACAGCGAGCCCCGAGGTGCGGCGCTGCAGCGGCGATCTGACCTTTGCCGCACTCGGCGCACAGGAAGTCTCGGATGTCGTCGTGGACTCTGAGGTGCTCCTTCAGCATGTCCTTCCTCGCAAATGATTTGCCACACTGGTCACAGCTGTGGCTCTTCACCCCTGGACAAAGACGTCAACACACACTGCGTTACGATTTAAGATAACTTCAAGCCTAAAAACGCAGATTTCACTCCTAGTTTGCAGGTTACTCCTGTTCCTTCAAATGTTCTGATGCCAAAAATACGAGAACGTAGCTATGGAGCACGTTTGTACTGGAAAAAGTGTCCCAAAACTAACTACATCAATCTGATAATCAGTAACGATATAGAAACTGAGAGTCTAGTGCAGTGGGATCGTGAAGAGATCACCTGTGTGGATGATCTTGTGCCTCTCCAGGTTTCCAATGCTGTTGAAAATTCGTCCGCAGATTTCACATGGATGGATATACCTTCAGAACACAAAAACAGTTCCCATACGAGAACGGCGCTGTTAGCACTTGACTGAACATGTGTTGTGGCTTGGGCTTTGTATGAGCTTGTCGGTTTGTGTTCCTCGTAATGGTTAACGTCTGCCGTTTCAAGTCCAGACAGCCAGGATCGCTTTAGCGTCTAGATAACGGCGTTCGGCTAATCTTTCACAAAGCATTATAAGCAACGCGTCACACCTTTCCATATGCTAGAAGGCATATGGAAAGAATGGCAGTATCATTGGCCAGTACTGCGCTCCAACATTAAAAAGATGCAGGGCCCCCGACCTCCTAGGCCACCCCCCCCCCTTTTCCTTCAGTCTTACTTCTGGACAGCGGGGTCAGGTAGCTGCTCTCTGTGAATGACCAGGTGAGCATTGTAAGTGGCCTTCAGGGCAAAGCGCCGGTTACAGATCCCGCAGCCATAGCCTCTCTCCTTATGCTGTTCCATGATGTGCTTCAGGTAGTCTTTGCCCTTGGCAAACGACATCTAGGGAAAACAGAGACAAAAACAGGATCTTAAATATGTATATTTCTTCTTCTTCTTCTTTCAGTTGCTCCCATTGGGGGGCGCCACAGCGGATCATCCGTTTCCATCTCTTCCTGTCCTCTGCATCTTCCTCTGTCACACCAGCCACCTGCATGTCCTCCCTCACCACATCCATAAACCTCCTCTTTGGCCTTCCTCTTCTCCTCTTCCCTGGCAGCTCCATATTCAGCATCCTTCTCCCAACATACCCAGCATCTCTCCTCCACACATGTCCAAACCATCTCAATCTTGCCTCTCTTGCTTTGTCTCCAAACCGTCCAACCTGAGCTGTCCCTCTGATATACTCGTTCCTAATCCTGTCCTTCTTCATCACTCCCAATGAAAATCTTATCATCTTCATCTCTGCCACCTCCAGCTCCACCTCCTGTCTTTTCATCAGTGCCACTGTCTCCAAACCATACAACATAGCTGGTCTCACAACCATCTTGTAAACCTTCCCTTTAACTCTTGCTGGTACCCTTCTGTTACAAATCACTCCTGACACTCTTCTCCACCCACTCCACCCTGCCTGCTCTCTCTTCTTCACCTCTCTCCTGTACTCCCTGTTACTTTGGACAGCTGATCCCAAGTATTTAAACTCATATGCCTTCATCACCTCTACTCCTTGCATCCTGACCATTCCACTGTCCTCCCTCTCATTCATGCATATGTATTACATCTTGCTCCCACTGACTTTCATTCCTCTTCTCTCCAGTGCATACCTCCACCTCTCCAGGCTCTCCTCCACCTGCTCCCTACTCTCACTACAGATGACAATGTCATCCACAAACATCACAGTTCATGGAGACTCCTGCCTGATCTCATCCGTCAACCTGTCCATCACCACTGCAAACAAGAAAGGGCTCAGAGCCGATCCTTGATGTAATCCCACCTCCACCTTGAACCCATCTGTCATTCCAACCACACACCTCACCATTGTCACACTTCCCTCATACGTATCCTGCACCACTCCTACATACCTCTCTGCAACTCCCGACTTCCTCATACAATACCACACCCCCTCTCTTGGCACCCTGTCATATGCTTTCTCTAAATCCACAAAGACACAATGCAACTCCTTCTGGCCTCCTCTATACTTCTCCATCAACATTCTCAAAGCAAACACCACATCTGTGGTGCTCTTTCCTGGCATGAAACCATGCTGCTGCTCGCTGATCACCACCTCTCCTCTTAACCTAGCTTCTATTAGTCTTTCCCACATCTTCATGCTGTGGCTGATCAACTTTATACCTCTGTAGTTGTTACAGCTCTGCCCTTATTCTTGAAAATCAGTACCAGTATGATGAAACGTGATGAAACGTATCTGTCAATAAACGTCGTATGCAGATGAACTGATTCAACCGTCTTTGACTGTACCAGTATGCTTCTTCTCCACTCCTCAGGCATCCTCTCACTTTCTATCCGTCCGTTATCCATCCATTATCCAAACCGCTTATCCTGCTGTCAGGGTCATGGGGATGCTGGAGCCTATCCCAACATCCCCTAAGATTGTGTTAAACAATCTAGTTAAAAACTCCACCGCCATCTCTCCCAATCGTATATATATATATATATATATATATATATACTATATATATATATATATATATATCCATCCATCCATTCATTCATTATCTTAACCGCTTATCCTGCTCACAGGGTCGTGGGATGCTGGAGCCTGTTCCAGCAGTCATTGGGCTGCTGGACAGGCCGCCAGGCCAACACACACACACACTCATTCATTCATTCATTTCTAGGAACAATTTAGTACGGCCAATTCACCTGACCTACATGTCTTTGGACTGTGGGAGGAAACCGGAGCCCCTGGAGGAAACCCACGCAGACACGGGGAGAACATGCAAACTCCAGAGGATGACCCGGGATGACCCACCAAGGTTGGACTACCCCGGGGCTCGAACCCAGGACCTTCTTGCTGTCAGGCGACCGCGCTAACCACTGCGCCACCGTGTCACCCTTATATATATACTATATATATATATATATAAAAGAATGTTTCTTTTAACAAATATATATATATATATATATGATATATGTGAGTGTGTGTGTGTGTGTGTGTGTGTGTAAACATGCCAACTCAAACAGCCTTTGATTGTACTTATCAAAGGTCATGGCACAGTTCTTAAGAAATGGTCCTGATATGGGAGCAGATATGAACTGCAAACTTGCTGGTGGTGATTTACAAAGTGCGCTACTATCCTTAAAACCTGACTAATCAGCCGACAAGCTTTTGTTATCCAATATCCCCACAATGAGGCCGGTGACTTAAATGATATCATAACCAATATAAAAAAATGTAAAAAATAAATGCAAATACATGGGACCATGGCATGACAAAGGTTTAAAACTATGTTTTACTGTGCTGCTGAATATGAGCATCATACCTTTCAACACGTCCAATTTGACCCACGATAATGCTGGTGAACTGATATGCACCTGGAACACTTCAATGTTGTGTGTGTGGACTGTCTGACAGCATGTCTGACAGCACGAAGCTTACTTGACACTTCTTGCAGTTGTACTTGTGGTGTTCAGGATCATCCTCATCCTCTTCTTCATCCGTTTCATCACTATCATCTGGTGAAATGCCGATCTTCCTGATGAAGTCCTCCCTCTCTTGCTCATCCATTAATGCTATGTCCTGGAAAACATATTATAAATTGAAATGCGTCATGCCAGAGACACTTCAGACTGCTGGCGGGGTTCGGGACCTAATTCAATAATGTACCAAATAAGATGTCTACTTGATAGACCTGCCATACGTAGTGCAGGCCTCCTTCATGTAATGACGCAAAGACAATTATGTTCAATGATGTCATTTGCAAAAAACAAAATCCATTGGATTAGTTTATCATGGTCAAGTTTAGCTACTACTACTACTACCACTACTACTACTACTACTACTACTACTACTACTACGACTACTACTATACTACTACTACTTTTGGCTGCACCGGTTAGGGGTCGCCACAGCGGATCATCCGTTTCCATCTCTTTCTGTCCTCTGCATCTTCCTCTGTTAGCTAACAAGTTAAATTTAAGCTAAGTTAAATTAAGCTAAATTACGTTTAAGCTAAGAAGTTTAAGTTAAGTTAAACTAAGTTAAGTTTAAACTAAGTTAAGTTTAAGCTAACAAGTTAAGTTTAAGCTAAGTTAAAGTACATTAAGTTTAAACTAAGTTAAGTTTAAGCTAACAAGCTAAGTTTAAGCTAAGTTAAGGTACGTTAAGTTTAAACTAAGTTAAGTTTAAGCTAACAATTTAAGTTTAAGTTAAGTTAAGGTACGTTAAGTTTAAACTAAGTTAAGTTTAAGCTAACAAGTTAAGTTTAAGTTAAGTTAAGCAAAGTTAAGTTTAATCTAAGTTAAATTTAAACTAACAATTTAAGTTTAAGTTAGGAAGGTTAAGTTTAATCTAAGTTAAGTTTAAGCTAACAAGCTAAGTTTAAGCTAAGTTAAGGTACGTTAAGTTTAAACTAAGTTTAAGCTAACAAGTTAAGTTTAAGCTAACAAGTTAAGTTTACGCTAAGTTAAGGTACGTTAAGTTTCAATTTAAGTTTAAGCTAAGTTAAGGTATGTTAAGTTTAAACTAAGTTAAGTTTAAGCTAACAATTTAAGTTTAAGCTAAGTTAAGGTACGTTAAGTTTAAACTACGTTAAGTTTAAGCTAACAATTTAAGTTTAAGCTAACAAGTTAAGTTTAAGTTAAGTTAAGCAAAGTTAAGTTTAATCTAAGTTAAGTTTAAGCTAACAATTTAAGTTTAAGTTAAGCAAAGTTAAGTTTAATCTAAGTTAAGTTTAAGCTAACAAGTTAAGTTTAAGCTAACAAGTTAAGTTTACGCTAAGTTAAGGTACGTTAAGTTTCAATTTAAGTTTAAGCTAAGTTAAGGTACGTTAAGTTTAAACTAAGTTAAGTTTAAGCTAACAATTTAAGTTTAAGTTAAGTTAAGCAAAGTTAAGTTTAAACTAAGTTAAGTTTAAGCTAACAAGTTAAGTTTAAGTTAAGTTAAGCAAAGTTAAGCTTAAACTAAGTTAAGTTTAAGCTAACAAGTTAAGTTCAAGCTAACAAGTGAAATTTAAGCTACATTTAGCTAACTTTGAAATGTGCCTGCACATTGTTTTTAATGACAATAAATTGAATTGAATGGAACTGAATTGAATGGCCGTTTCTAGCATAGCCCGGTGTTAAAAAGCTGACACAGCAGAGGTTTCACGGTGCAGCCGACCAGGGGGTCAGCGCAGCTAAATCGCTCCCTCGCATCCCCGCACCTTGAAATGCACGTGAATGTGGTCTCGGAGAACGTCTACGCGGAAGAACTTGCGGCCGCAGATTTCACAGGTGTACTTCTTATCTCCGTGAGTCAACAGATGCTTGTTCATGTTACTCCTGCAGGAGAACACCTGTTCACACACACACACAGACACACACACACACACACTGTGAAGTCTTTCTGTTGGATTAACATTGGGTCGTTTGGCTCACTGGCATAACCTGCACCAGCCCTGGACGTGGTGTTGAGAGCGTTCACCTTTCCACAGATGGGACAGGGGGACGGTTCCTTCCTGTATTTGGTCCCTTCCTCTCCATTGGCCTCCAGTTCCTCTCTTTTCATATGCTTTGGGCCTGTATGGACGCACACAGCAAAGGTCACAACACAGCTAAAAACGGCAGGTTTACAGGGACGCACAGGCAAAACTCGAGGAAAAGATCCGCACCAAAAAAACAGTAGCTCGAACTTTTCGTGGCTTCTGTCACACTTGAACTAGACTTCTAGTGTGTCCCAGTCTGGAGTATTTCTGGATGGGCATCACACACCAGGGTAACACTTCAGTATGGGGAACATAGTCACCATTAATTAGGTGCTTATTAGCATGCAAGTTAGCAACATATTGGCTCTTAATTGGTCATTATTAGGTACTCATTAATGCCCTATTCTGCATGGCCTTATTATACAACCAGTAAGCCATTAACTATGAGTTTTCCCTCTATAACCTCAGAAGTATTGCTTATTAGTAGTACCATCTCAATATGCTTTGCTTAGTATGGCCTTTATAAGGTGGTAGGACCACAAGAAGAGTTATTCTCCCTTACTAACACTTAATGAATATGGTCTGTTCTTACATAACAACACACACAAAACTACAAGTGTTCATAGTGTTAAATTACTGTAAATTAAGTTTTTGGTACTTAGAATATGTTCCCCATACTAAAGTGACATCTTGATCATTACTAATTCACTAGTAATTAAGTTGTTGTTACTTAGAATATGTTCCCCATACTAAAGTGACATCCTGATCATTACTAATTCACTAGTAATTAAGTTGTTGTTACTTAGAATATGTTCCCCATACTAAAGTGACATCTTGATCATTACTAATTCACTAGTAATTAAGTTGTTGTTACTTAGAATATGTTCCCCATACTAAAGTGGCATCTTGATCATTACTAATTCACTAGTAATTAAGTTTTTGTTACCTAGAATATGTTCCCCATACTAAAGTGACATCTTGATCATAACTAATTCACTAGTAATTAAGTTTTTGTTACTTAGAATATGTTCCCCATACTAAAGTGACATCTTGATCATTACTAATTCACTAGTAATTAAGTTTTTGTTACTTAGAATATGTTCCCCATACTAAAGTGACCTCTTGATCACTACTAATTCACTAGTAATTAAGTTTTTGTTACTTAGAATATGTTCCCCATACTAAAGTGACATCTTGATCGTTACTAATTCACTAGTAATTAAGTTGTTGTTACTTAGAATATGTTCCCCATACTAAAGTGACATCTTCATCATTACTAATTCAGTAGTAATTAAGTTTTTGTTACTTAGAATATGTTCCCCATACTAAAGTGACATCTTGATCATTACTAATTCACTAGTAATTAAGTTGTTGTTACTTAGAATATGTTCCCCATACTAAAGTGTTACCCACACCAGATCCAGCTCCTGGTCCGTCTCAGTAGGTGACCTGCCGTGACAGTGTATCAAGGCTACCGACTGCCAGAAGCCTCCCGGGGGCAGAGTGTTTGCCGCGGCCGGACATGCAGCCGTTTTCACGGTTAACCATGTTGCTGGGCCCACCGGGCGGGGCTGGTAAGCACAAGATGGGCGACAGCAATGCAGCGTGGTTGCCAGAGTGTCCTCCATCTGCCCCGTGTCTATTTCCCCGTCGACGTGTTTGTGTCCGTGAGGCGTTAAGGTACACTTGCGAGTCGCCTCCGAGTAAAACGTTTGCAAGAATAAAGTGAACTCTCCCCCAAATGTCACCTTCTGCACAGATTTCTCTGAAGACGAGTTTGTATAGTATGGAGGACAAACTATACGAAGCACTATTCGTATCTGTTAACACAAAACCCCTCTTTATCTTCCTTGGATAGTTTTCATTTTTAAAAACACTGCGAGTATAAAAGCTACAGTAATCAACCACACTTTGTGACCAGTAATACACAATTATTTAACAAACTTTTTTAAAATTATTTTGGAATCCCCCTTTTTCTCCCCAACTGTGTTCGGCCAATTTCCCCCCCACTCTTCCGAGCCGTCCCGGTCTCCCTGCTCCACCCCCTCCGCCGATCCGGGGAGGGCTGCAGACTACCACATGCCTCCTCCCATACATGTGGAGTCGCCAGCCGCTTCTTTTCCCCTGACAGTGAGGAGTTTCACCAGGGGGATGTAGCGCGTGGGAGGATCACGCTTACCCTGACCGACCAGAGGAGGCGCTAGTGCAATGACCAGGACGCATACCCACATCCGGCTTCCCACCCGCAGACACGGCCAATTGTGTTTGTAGGGACGCCCGACCAAGCCGGAGGAAACACGGGGATTTGAACGGGCGCTACGCTACCTGGACGCCCCCATATTAGCCCATTTTTAGATGACCTATTACACCATAACACTAGCATACTTAACTAAAGGTACTAATCCTTCGAGTGCCACTGAAACAAACCTGACTACTACACAGTAGCAGAAACACCGGACGTTATTCAGCCGTTTCACAAGAGTACCTACATGGTGTCTCCACCCAGAGGGGGCTTACTTACCCACGCCGTGCCTCCTGTGGTGCTCCTGCATGACATCCTTGCGGTAGAACATCTTGTTGCAGATCTCGCAGGAGTAGAGTTTCTCCCCGTGCTTCTTCTTGTGCTTGGACAGGTTGCTGTTGGTGGAGAAGAACCGTGAGCAGATGTCACACTGGAACGTCTTGTCATCTGGGAAAAAGAAAAAAGAACAAAAAAAGAGAACAAAACGATACCTGAAAAAGTACAGCGCTAAAACCTCCCCCCCACCCCCCCACCCCACCCCACCGCCCCGGTGGTGCCGAGACGAGCCGGAGAAGCGAGTGTCCTACCTGTTCTGCAGTTGTGGAACTTTAAGGCATTTTCGAGGCGGAAAGACTTCTCGCACGTGTTGCATTTGTACTTGTACTCCAGGTCGGGCTGTTGGACACACAGGTTAAAAGAGGAGATTAAAGTACCCACGGAGCTCCCGCCGGGCTCCTCGGTTTAGCGAGTTTTGAAGGGGAGAGGAGACGCAGGAGGAGAAACCCACCACGTTCTTGCTGTGCTTGTAGGAGATGTGCTGTTTCAGGCTCTCTTTGCGGCTGAACAACTTGTCGCATTCGTCACATTTGAACAGCTTATCCCCTGGAGGGGGGAGGGGGGGGGGAGAGACAGAGAGGTCAAAAATGAAATGTCTGAGTCCAAAAAGACATTTTTTTGGTAACACTTTAGTATGGGGAACGTAGTCACCATTAATTAGGTGCTTATTAGCATGCAAATTAGCAACATATTGGCTCTTAATTGGTCATTATTACGTACTCATTAATGCCTTATTCTGCATGGCCTTATTATACAGCCAGTAAGCCATTAACTATGAGTTTTCCCTCTATAACCTCAGAAGTATTGCTTATTAGTAGTACCATCTCAATATGCTTTGCTTAGTGTGGCCTTTATAAGGTGGTAGTACCACAAGAAGAGTTATTCTCCCTTACTAACACGTAATGAATATGCTCTGTTCTTACATAACAACACACACAAAACTACAAGTGTTCATAGTGTTACATTACTCTAAATTAAGTTTGTGTTACTTAGAATATGTTCCCCAT